>NC_141003.1:25485977-25553477 GCF_052327205.1 Somniosus microcephalus | reverse complement strand
ACTTTGGGAGGCAGGCTCATAACTGTTAATAGACTTCAAATCGCAGCCCACGCTGACATTTAAAAAATCTAGTTTCAAATTTGATAACAGATTACCAGCAAGGCTGGAAGCCAGCCACATGATTAAGGCAATTTAAATGCTTGCAAAGTGGCAAGATTAAAATCAAATAAGTGCCGATTTTTTCTGCTTCACTTATCTTTCACTTGTTTCACTCCTTAACTACGTGTGGCGATGGACTCTGGGTAATTTCTTTGCGCCAATTACCCCAGGATAGTTTTTTTTTGGGGCGAAGCACAATAATTGCCACACTATCAGCCTGAAATGGGATGCCTAATGCGTTTAAGTGAGATTTTTAAGACTTAGCAGGGAGGCTTGCCTTAAAGCACGCTGTGCTTGGTAAGTAAAGTCCACTCAGCCTGCCCGGGTAGCTAACTGTTGAACTATTGGACTTGCACACGCCCAAGGTGAAAGAAAACAAAAAAAAACACTCCTGGGAAGCGAGCAGTAAGTTAATGAGCTGCCTCCAACATGTGGCAGGATGGAGTCGCAGGTGGCTGACAAAAGCTAGGCTGGGTTAAGAAAACAGTATTCATCATTCTGCTGCCAGCGTCTCCTTTCCCCTCTATTCTAGAGGCACCAGAAGGTTTTCTATGAAGAAGATTTGGTCTAAACACAGTAAATGTTTGTTCTTGCACAGTGTAGAGGTCAGTTCTTGCTATGTGTTAAATGCACTACCAAGAAACTTGCTCCCATACAGTTGGCAGGAATGTATTTTGGTAGAGGTGCATCTTATAATGAGGTGTGACTTGTATAAGGTCTCGCACTGAGCCTGTTCATCTGGTACACGTGCACCATATTGTCCCTTGAAGGCCCATGCCAACAATGTCATACAATGACAGCAACATTAATTTTTTGCTGTACATCACAAATACAGACGTGTTTTCTCTTCAATGTTGCTTTTTGTTTTGTAATCTTTTCCATATAATAAAATATGAAACACTCGTCTAATTTCTGTCTTTGAGCATAGAAAAGTAAGAGTTCACAGCTGCTCGCCTCTCTGGGTTAATTTTTTTTAAAGGAATTGAACTTTAACCTTTTGATGTGCTCAATGCCATGGTACCGCAGTTTCTTCTTCTTCTTAGGCAGTCCCTCGGAACTGAGGATGACTTGCTTCCACACTAAAAATGAGTTTTCAGGTGACGGATGAGTCCAATGCGGGACCTACAGTCTCTGTCACAGGTGGGGCAGACGGTGGTTGAAGGGGCGGGTGGGTGGGGTGCTTGGGTTGACGTGCGCTCTTTCCGATGTTTGCGCTTGGCTTCCGCTTGCTCCCAGCGGAGAGACTCGAGGTGTTCGGCGCCTTCCCGGATGCTTCTCCTCCACTTTGTGCAGTCTTGGGCCAGGGATTCCCAGGTGTCGGTGGGGATGTTGCGTTTTTTCAAGGAGGCTTTGAGGGTGCCCTTGAAGCGTTTCCTCTGCCCACCTGGGGCTCTCTTGCCGTGTCGGAGCTTCGAGTAGAGCGCTTGTTTTGGGAGGCTTGTATCGGGCATGTGGATGATGTGGCCCGTCCATCGGAGCTGATTGAGCGTGGTCAAAGCTTCGATGCTGGGGATGTTGGCCTGAGCGAGAACACTGATGTAGTAGTGATACTGCAGTTTACTATGATGTCCAGTTACTCTCGCAACATGATTTTCTATAAGCTTCTATTCTGAAAATAATGAAACCAGAAACATCCTGAACCACAGAATGCTTCTCAACTCTTGACATACTCAACAAGGCGAACACTTTCAGTTTTAATGAGCACCTTAAATTTTAAATCCTCGTCTTCAAATTCCTTTCATGACCTCGCTCCAACTTACCTCTGTGATCTCCTCAACCCCAAATCCATCCTCCAACTCCAGCACTTAGTGCATCTTTGTCCCACCTTCACCCCTTCAGTTGCCTTGGGTCAACTCTCTGTAGCTCCTTCCCTAAACCCCTCTGCCTCTCCTCTTCTCTCTCCACTTTAAAAAATGTTTGCAAAACCCAGCTTACCGACCAAGCCTTTGGCCCTCCATGACTCAGTGTCAGTTCCCTTACTCACTCCCATTTACTTTTCTCCACCTTCCCTCTCTGCAGAGCGCCTTCGGATGTTTTCTGCATTAAAGGCTCGATATAAATCTACATTGTGGAAATACATCTTTTGTCCACACATGATAAACGTACTTTTTAAAAGTAAGTGGCAAATTGAAGTGATCTGATTTATATGTCAGCTGTGGCTCTGTGGTTTCATTCTCACAGCTGAATCAGAAGCTCCTGGGGTTCAAGCCCCACTCCAGACACTTGAGCAAAAAATCTAGGCTGACACTCCAATGCAGTACTGAGAGAGTGCTGCACTGTCGGAGGTGCCGACTTTTGGAAGAGACGTTGAACTGAGTCATGCCCTTTCAGGAGAATGTAAAAAATCCCATGGTACTTTTTCAAAGAAGAGCAGGGGAGTTCTCCCTAAAGTCCTGGGCAATACCTATCTCTCAACCTATATCACCAAAACAGATAATCTGCT
Organism: Somniosus microcephalus; assembly: GCF_052327205.1. NCBI lineage: Eukaryota > Metazoa > Chordata > Chondrichthyes > Squaliformes > Somniosidae > Somniosus > Somniosus microcephalus. The sequence continues at coordinate 25,550,935 of NC_141003.1, read as the reverse complement.
CATTATCACATTGCGGTTTGTGGGATCATGCTGTGCAGAAATTGGCGCCGTGTTTCCTACATTACAACAATGACTACACTTCAAAAGTACTTCATTGGCTGTAAAGCACTTTGGGATGTACTGAGCTCATGAAAGGCGCTATATAATTGCAAGTCTTTCTTTTTATATAATTTTGGGTTCATTCACAAAAATTCCAATTTGGATGTGCCTGTCCCTTTAAAAAAAATCAGTATACATGAACATTGCATGTGCAGTATCATTTACATTCTCCTGCCATAACTCTCTGGCTTTCATAGTAGCCATCAGCTCAAGGCATAACATGGTATTTTCTGTACCCATTTAAAAAAAACTTCCAATTCATATAGTGGTCTCATTTGGGGAGGGGAGTATGGTAGTTTAGTCAGAGGGGGCCACATTCATACCTCCAGTGGTGAGTGCGCTTCTGATCCTGGGTGGTCTGGGTTTTTTTCTTTCCGTCTGACTTTACTAACATGTGTAATATAAATGTTTGGGTCTGTTTTACATCTCCCATGGTCTAAAGAGGAATGGGAAAAAAATGGCAACCGTAAGTGGGATTGAAAGGAAGTGACTTTGGTAATCAGACATTTTATTTCAATTCACTTAAAAGACGTAGCCATTCACTGGTGTATTTATTTAATTAGCAATCTGATTCACAAAGATCTGGAAGAATAAACATGAACTGCACAAGGACTTTCTGTCAAGAGGTTTACACGTACTTTTCATATATCAGCATTAATTAAAGAGAATGATACTTTAATTTATCATGCATCATGAACAGTTCATTGATTTTGCAGATGAACTTTATTTATTTATGAAGGGTTCTGTGGGGTGAAGTTTTGCACTCGTCAGTCCTGGCGAATGGAACACTTTTCCGCTATTTAATTCAAGGACTGCTCAGCTCAGGAATGACATGTCTGCAGTGCGTGTAAACCCCCCTGTGCCCTGCTCCAAGATCATGCCTAGTCTCAGAGCGGCACTATCACTGCACCAGTGTGACAGTTCTAAATTTCCATACAAGCTTATCCGCCTGCTCCCCACAAGTGAATTGGCCAAACAGCCTTGAATTCGGCCCAGTTTTGTGCTGTGGACCTAAGCTGACTAGGAGCTGAGCTGAGCCTGCCCCAGATTCATTTCACGGAGGATCCCCTACATCCAACGGAGCGAAAACACATTCATTCCATCATTCTGGGTCGGACTCAAATACTCAAAGTTATGAGGACAGAATTATAACGCATCGCATGACTCATTGCCTACTGTGGATGGGGATTAATTAACATTATTCTGCAGCATTTTAATATTTGTAAGTTAGGAACTACTTTTGTTGCCCCATTTGGAAATTAGACACGATTGTCTGAGGATATAACATTGAGAAAAAGAACAGAGGATAAATTATACCACAAACAGTACAATTCTCAGAGGAATAGAGAAGCAGAGAGATCTAAGATCTGTCCTGTTTCAACTTATAACATTTTCTATCTTACATCTATCCATTTAATTTGTAGCTGGAGTATTATAATCATTTAAAATGGCTTAAGTTGACTGCTTTCTTGAAGCAATTTATTTTGTCTTCATGGGGGGCTGGGGCTTGTATAATTACACACTATTGTCTGTCTTGCGACTCCATTCATCTTTGAACTGTAGCTAATCAAATGGTGTATCTCTTTAATTGTTATTTTACCTGATGCCTTTAATTATATTGAAGGGCATATGACTGACTTTGAACTAACTGTGTTAGATGGAAGCTTTCTCCCTCTCTCCCTTGTGTTCAGTGGCCAAGCCAGTGGTCCGTATAGACACCGCGGCAGCCTGCTCAAAAACAGGCAAGTTAAACTTTTAAAATTATTTTTGTGGGGTCAGAAAGAGTATTAATGTTTTTCCTGGCCTGACAAAAATTGCCCACTGCGAAGCCTGACCCCTTCCAGGATCGTCTTCCCCACCCCACCCCTCCCCTCACCTAACAGACCTGCGCTGGCTGAGCTCTCTGCTGGGGCGGCTGTAGTTTTGGCCCACTCCGCTCAATGAAATGTGTGAACAGCTTGACAATGGTATGGAAATGAGACTTGACTGAGCAAAAAGAGTCCGGCCTCAGGCTGATTCCATCAGATGGCCTCGCATCACCCACCTCCCTGCCCAATGAATTTGGACACATGAAAGTCTGCCCCATTATTTGGACAGCTGAAATGGTTGACAGCATGATGCCAGAGCTATGAAGGTCTGCAGAAAGCAAGGCAGGTCCTTCAATCTGACACCCTGAGTGGGTCGGGTCATTTTTCAGGCATTCCTGATAGTCACCTGAAACAGGTAGAGGGCCTTTTAAGTACGTAAATAATTGACCAAATTGACCTGCTCCGCTCAGGATTCTTCAGCGGCCGCTGCAGCCTAAGCAATGGCCTCCACCAAAAGATTAGTTAAAAAAAAAATTGCAAACAACACTTTGGAGCCAGGAGGAGCAGGAGTGCTCCCCCGATTCTATAGTACCCCATTCGCCATCATCCTGGGACATAGCATCGGGCCGCTGCCAGCGAGACAGGTGGCCCAAAATGTATCTTTTTAAAATGGGCGAGCTGCCTGTGGGGGCATGGCAGGCGCCAGCAGCTCACCCAACTAATGTTAGTGAGGTCCGAGGCCCAAATCAGGCTGGCCTCAAGTCTCCTGGTTGGGGCGCACACTCGATCAGCGCTGCCCATTTCAGGTCTGTTTCCACCCCACAGCATCTGCAGTGTGGCAGTTTCCCAAATGCTTCCTTGAGCAATTGAGGTGCCAAGGATGAGAGCGCTCTTCCTCGGTGAGTGCCAGAAGAGCAGCCTATGGAGAATGGGTAAGGTGCCAATGAGTGTTAATCCCATCTCCAGCTTGCTGCACACCAGGAAGCATTGCTGAAAGATGTTTAATGACCTTCCCAGCTAAGTCAAGGAAGGAGAATCTATAATTGCCATCCCTAATGGAGTGTACGAAGATGTATGCTACATACAATAACCTCCCCCTTACACTCCAACTACTTGCAAATCTTACAATGAATGCCCATATATCCTCAGCCTTCACTTGGAAGTGCTCCTTCACTAACAGCCTTAAGTGCATTCAATTCAAAAGAATCCTCCCATCTAATATAACTGAATGTTGTATGGACATGTCATCGCATCCATTATGGGCCGCATGCTGACAGTTGGATATTACAAAATGTCATCTTGACAATTGGAACTTCTCACTTTTTTACTTTGCTTGCAGGAGAAGATGGGCCATAATAGCAGAGAGAGAACAGTAATAGGAGGAGGATCTCCTAATGTTCACCTTCTAACCCCATATTAGAAGGATTCTGCTTCCAGGAGGTGAGCGCCAGCTCAAGAGAAGGTTGCACAGCAGCCAACTACCTGACGCACTGAGTTAGCAGCTGAACCAACCACGATACTGAGTTTAACTGCAGTAACTGGAGTCAGGTACAAAGAAAAATCAGCCAGACCTGAGTTATACTGCAGCCTGTGAATCGCATTCTGCTCATGAAGCACGAGTCTGCAGAGCTCTGCTCCATACCTGGTTAATGCATAACATTGTCAAGGTGCAGGTGGCAAAGTCTGCTTTCTCCTAACAATAAAAGGCCTTGGCGAGTTTATAAGATGCTCTGGGAGTTCAATAAACAGCCCAAGCACCTCTTCAACCCAGCTTCAAACGGCACCTTAGATTAAGTGGTGTGATACGGCCATCATTTAGCATTAGTATGCTCAGGGCTCCTATTGGGACCAGAATCCCAAATTAGGCTGGCACCTTTGCACCATTGTGGAACCAAAACCAATCAGAATGGATACAAGAGTGGCTGTATAACTACATCCAAACTCTTCCTTGCTTGGGGACACTGAGATCAATTGGAGTATCATCCCAACTACCTTAGCTGAGATCAGCTAACTTAACACCAACCAGGCGTTGGACTGGACTCTTCCTGACCTGGGTGGCTCAGTACCACACCTCAAAGTATAGTTACCCGCTGAGTCGTTGCGGGGTGGGGCTACTTTTAGAAAATAGACATAGAAATATTATTAATTTTCCTCTTTATTGGACATTTGGTTGAGCAAAAATCATTTAATGTCATAATTTAATTATTAATGGCTGGATATATCACACAACTTTTATACGTAACCGAGCATGCAGCATGTTTGAGGGACAGTGCCAATGTTCCCCCGCGCAGGCCGCGCACCAGCTGTTGCCGCTGGAAGAGATACTGCGCATGCGCGGCTGCACAGCAAATTTAAAGGGCCCACGCACGGAAAAAAATTAGAGGGAACATTGGACAGTGCTAAACATTAAGTGTAACTTATATTACTTGTTTTACAAAGAATTACATAGAATATGCATCACAGAAACAGGCCATTCGGCCCAACCAGTCCATGCTGTTGTTTATGCTCCACTCAAGCCTCCTCCGTCTTTCCTCATCTAACTCTATCAGCATAACCCTCTATTCCCTTCTCCCTCATGTGCCTGTCTAGCCTCGTCTTAAATGCATCTATACTATTGGCCTCAACCACTCCCTGTAGAGCGAGTTCCACATTTAGTGCGCAGAGAATAGGTGATTGGCTTATTTCAATCAGGCCTGAACTGTTGTAATAGTTTAATTGCAAATTTGCTACTTCTGACACTAATAGGTTATGTCAGTGATTAATTAAGGTGTGAGTTTTCAGAATTCATGTCCAAAGCAGAGTCTGTGTCAAAATAAACAGGCAGTAACTCTCCCACAGACACAATGGGGATAATTTTAACTAACTCGCTGGGCGGGCAACCCACGGGAGCGGGTGGAACACCGGTTTTACACTCCGACCAATATTGCTCCAGCTTCAGTGGAGAGTAAAATTGTGCAGGATGTAAAACCTGATGTTGTCAGTTACCCAGCGGGTGGGGTACGTTACCTAGGGCTAGAAATTTGGCTCCTTTGCACCTGCCGTTAGCATCTCCGGGGGGGGAGCTAATGGGGCACAAAGGGCTTATTGTCTAGGGGACGAAAAAGCACCTCTCGAGAAATTTGGCGGGGCGTTTCTGAGGCTCTACCCGATAGCGCCTCGCCCCCGCTGGTAGTGCCCTTGGCTGCTGCGTCACCGGCGTGCACGGCAACCCCTTACCGCCCCTTATCACCCCGCAGCAGAAATTCGGCTCTGCCCCGTAAGGCTTCCACAGGCGATGTCAGCGCCAGCCTCACGGATCGCGAACCGGGATGGCCTCTCCTCGCGGGGCAGTATTTAAAGGAGGTGCGACGGTGACCAGGGCCGCCATTTTCTTTTTTGGCCGACCTCCACATCGGCCCTCCGTGGTGTGCCGTGGCATGGTCCTGGCCGCCACCGCACAGCCCGGCACCGCGTCACGGCGCCGGGCTGCGGCCGTGGCACCACGCTGCCCTGGTGGTCTAGTGTGGGCCATCGGAGGCCCTACAGAGTGCGCAGCGGCCCTCCCCTCCACGGAGCACTGCCGATCACGCCCCGACATCGCCACGGTTACCGCCCCACCAGGAAGTGGAGCGCCCGACATTGCGCTCTACTTCCTGTGCAGGGCAGTAAGCCAAATTTAGTGCCAGGTGCTAAATGTTTGGCCTTAACTCGGATAGCGCCCCCAACACGGGGCGTAACAGAATTTCGCGCCCTTAGGGGGAAAACTTCAGTATCGCCCCGTTTCGGGTGCGATTATCGGCCGTGCGCAAAGTTTAGCACCTGGCGCTAATTATTGCCTCCAACTGTAAACTTGACTTTTATCACCCCTGGAGGTGATTGGAGCGCTTAATCAGGCGCTGCACACCTGTCTTAAGGTGCAAAGGCCGAGGAGCTAACTCAGAGCGCGGGCGCAGCGCAAGTGATGTCAGTTAGCGATGGAACACAGACACACTGGCGCCGGACAGTTCTTAAAGGGGAGGGTCGATCTTGCTCTCCAGCCACACCCTGCTCATTGGAGCCTTGAATCTCGGCCTAGAGAGACCTGTGCCTAAATCTTCCAGCCAAGGACGATGGAGAGGGTTAGAGAACAAGCTCAGCGCTTCAGCGAGCGGGCCTTGGAGGCTCTGGTTGGCGTGGTGGAGCGCAGAAGATCTATACTCTACCCTGAGAGTGGCAGGAGGCCTTTGCCGCGCGAATACAGAAGAGTGTGGAGGGAGGTGGCTCAGAACATCTCCTCCAGGAGCATGGTGCCCAGGACCCACACTCAATGTCGAAAAAAGTTCAACGACCTCACTCGGGTCGTCAGGGTGAGTGGCTTTTTTTCAATACCTCTCCATCCCTCCATCTCAACCTCACTCTTTGGCCAGAGGGTCTTAAAACCCCAATGCCCAACACTCATCCAACACCTATGTCCCTCTCATGAAACACACATGCACATTCCACACTTTGCATACAGTAAGGGCTATTCAATTATGGGAGGCACATCAGGCAAGACCATGGCTGCATACATTAAGGGTTATTCAATTATGGGAGGCACATCAGGCAAGACCATGGCTGCATATTTACTCAGACGCCATCCTTTTTCTTGCAGGCCAAGCTATCTCATAATAGGAGACAGCAGCAACGGACGGGTGGAGGGCAGCCTCAGCTGCAACCCCTCAGCGATTTTGAGGCGCGCGTCCACAGGATTGTGGCAAGCCAGGTGATCGGTCCTGTCGCCCCTGGAGAGGCCGACCCCGTTCTGGACAGCAATGGTAAGATCATCACCTTTTGTCCTCTCTCCTTCCACTTGTCCCTCACAACACCATCCTTTGACACTTTCAATCCAACTTACTAAATCGCTGCACTCATTCCTCCCTTACTGCCCCCCTGTCCTCACGCTAAAGCCACTCTTGTACCTCCCTGCTTTCAGATGGTGATTCACCAGCTGAGGAGATGAGCCCTCAAGCTGCCAGTGGGAGTGAAGCTGCAGGCGAGGAGGAAATAGGAAGCCGGAGCATCAGTGCCACCCTCTGCTGAGGAAGCCCATGCCCACACTGGGACCACACCTTCCCTGGAGGGGAGCAGGGGGGAAGGGTCCGATGAGGGTGAAGCTCCAGGACCCAGCGGGCTGCAGCAATGGGATGTGGCTAGGGAAGCTCAGGGGCCTTCTCCCCGGAGGGAGAGTAGGCCAGCGAGTCCTGCTGCACTGGACACAGAGGAGGAGCGGCTCATCGCTGAAATGAACACCCAGGCGGTGGACATGCACACTCAGCTCATGGGTGCAGTGGGAAGGGTGTCCGAATGCATTGATGCACTGGCAAGGCATGTGGAACACTTCGCTGTAGACAGGCGGATGCCACGCTAAAGCTTAGTGCTGCAATTCAGTCACTGGCTGCCATGACCCCATCTCAGACTGCTCTCATGCAGACTCAGATTGAGGCCACGCAAGCACTGACTGCTGCCATCACAATATATATTAATGATCTGGACGAGGGAATTGGATGTAATATCTCCAAATTTGCAGACGACACAAAGCTGGGTGGGAGGGTATGCTGTGAGGAGGATGTTGTGAAACTCCAGTATGATTTGGACAGGTTGGGTGATTGGGCAGAAACATGGCAAATGCACTATAATGTGGATAAATGTGAGGTTATCCACTTTGGTGGCAAAAACAGGAAGGCAGATTATTATTTGAATGGCAATAGATTGGGAGAAGGGGAAGTGCAAAGAGACCTGGGTGTTCTTGTGCACCAGTCGCTGAAGGTAAGCATGCAGGTGCAGCAGGCGGTTAAGAAGGCAAATGGTATGTTGGCCTTCGTAGCAAGAGGGTTCGAGTACAGGAACAAGGATGTCTTGCTGCAGTTGTACAGGGCCTTGGTGAGACCGCACCTTGAGTATTGTGTGCAGTTTTGGTCGCCTTATCTGAGGAAGGACGTTCTTGCCATGGAGGGAGTGCAGCGAAGATTCACCAGGCTGATACCTGGGATGGCAGGAATGACATATGAGGAGAGATTGTGTCGATTGGGCTTATAGTCACTGGAGTTTAGAAGATTGAGAGGGGATCTCATCGAAACCTATAAAATTCTGTCAGGCCTGGACAGACTAGATGCAGGAAGGATGTTTCCGATGGCCGGGGAGTCCAGAGCCAGGGGTCATAGTCTAAGGATAAGGGGTAAGCCATTTAGGACTGAAATGAGGAGGAATTTCTTCACCCAGAGAGTGGTGAACCTGTGGAATTCTCTGCCACAGAGGGCGGTGGAGGCCAGTTCATTAACTATATTCAAGAAGGAGTTGGATATATTTCTTAAGGCTAAAGGGATCAAGGGATATGGGGAGAAGGCAGGGACAGGGTACTGAATTTGGATGATCAGCCATGATCTCATTGAATGGCGGAGCAGGCTCGAGGGGCCGAATGGCCTACTCCTGCTCCTATCTTCTATGTTTCTGTTTCTATGTTTCTATCCTCGCTAGTTCGGACACATTTCCCCGGGGCTCGCAACGCACTGCAGCAGGCCAGCAATCTGTGCTCCAGCAGATTGCTCCGGATGCTGATGTGCTGCCCGTGGGAGTGCCAGTGTGCCAGTCAAGCAGGGAGTTGCTGTCCTCTCTCAAGATGACAGCATTCCTGCTGCCACCACTGTCACTTCCCCATTGCACTTGCCACCACCTGTAGCCCAGACTGCTGCCGCCCATGCAGAGTTGGTGCAGTCCGCTGCTGGGCCCTCCAGGCCCAGAGCTGGTTGAGGCCGTCCTTCAAGGGCATCTGTAGTCTCAGGTTCTGACAATCAGCAGCCTTCCAGCAGCCACTGGGGCCCCATTACGGAGGAGCAGTAGGGTGGGAAGGGGGGAAGTGCGCAAGGGAAGGAGATCACCCTCGAAGGGCAAAAAGTAGGAGGTGTGACAAAATGTTGGTCAATTTTTTATTAAAGGCCGAGGTTCGTGTTCAAACTTTTGTTTATTGTTTTGGACATTATCTCCAGGTTGTGAGAACCACTTTTGTTAATGACTGTTTTTTTGTGTTTCTTTCTATTAGTTTGTCATGAAGAAATGACACACACAGAGTTTGTAAAATAAATAAGTTTTTGTGTTCAAAATGTACATGTTTGGTCTTTGGAATCATTGCTGCCTTGGCCGGCTTAGGAGTTGTGGGTTGGTTTCATTCATGTTGTTCTCAATGGCAGAAGCCATTTCCTCAGCAGGGGCCTAGAAGCGGCTTGCTATCAGCCGTTGACGGATGGCCCTTGCAGTTTCAACATTGTGGGCCTCCCTCCCGCCTTGGTGCTGCTGATGATCATCCTCCTCCTCTTCCTCCTCCTCCTCTGGTGGTGCTCCAAGGCCTGGTGGCATTGGCTGGGTACTGAGGATTGCCAGGTTATGCAGCATGCAGCACACAACTATGAAGAGGGAGACACGCTCAGGCGAGTACTGCAGGGCTCCTCCTGAATGGTCCAGACAGCGGAACCATTGTTTGAGCATGCCGATCGTCAGCTCAATGATGTTCCTGGTGGCGAGATGGCTCTTGTTGTACCGCAGCTCAGCAGGGGTGTTGGGGTTATGGAGCGATGTCATCAGCCAGGTGCACAGTAGATAACCCTTGTCCCCGAGGAGCCAACCGCTTGGGTGATGCGGTGCCTGGAAAAGTTCTGCCACAGCAGTCTGGCGCAGGATGAATGCATCGTGGCTGCTGCCAGGATAGCGGGCATTGATAGCGAGTATAAGCTGTCTGTGGTCACAGACCAACTGGACGTTTAAGGAGTGGAATCCCTTGTGGCTGCGGAAATCCTCTGCATTCTCATGCGGTGCATGCAATGCCACATGCGTGCAGTCAATGGCACCGTGCACCATGGGGAAGCCCGCTATCCTCGCAAAGCCCAATGCGCGTTCATGCTGTTTGGCCCGGGTCATCGGGAAAGAGATGTCTCCTTTGATAGAGGGCATTTGTGACCTGACGGATGCAGCAATGGACCGCGAACTGGGAGATATTGGCGATGTCCCCAGTAGCTGCTTGAAAGGATCCGGTGGCATTAAAATTCAGAGCCACTGTGATCTTCACTGCCACCGACAGAGACGTCCTGGTCCTCAGTTGAGGCTGCAGATCTGGCTGCAGCAGGTGGCAGAGCTCAGTGACCACCTCCTTGCTGAAGCGCAGCCTTCGCAAACACTGCTACTCAGACATATTAATGTAGGAGAATTGTTGCCGAAATACCCTGGGAGGGTAAGGTCTCCTGTACAGAGGCCTGTTGGCCCTCCTCTGTCTGGCCATGATTGCCACTCTCGCTCTGCGTCTCTGTGGCCTCCGAATCTGCAGGCGCAGGACGACGCCCAGAATCAGTGCAGGCCCCATAGTCTCTTGGCAATCAAAGTAATGAAGGTCAAAAACAAAAGTACCTGCAAAGTGATGCTCAGTAGCCAAAACTACTTCACACAGCGTTGACTCTATGCAGACATCTCTCCTTCTCTCTCTCAGAATCGCTCTCTGTCAGAATGAGTGGTGCAAAAATGTCTACCACAGAAAAAGCCAGGAAGAGACCACCTTTAAATAGCACCCCCCGAGCCCCACACTGACTGGCAAACGTTCCAGCCTACCTGTCGTTGCTTGCGCCAGGCGGAAAGGAGGGGGGCGCCACTCAATATCCGGTCCAGGGCGCCACAAAGGCGTTGCACGCTCGAATGACATCAAGATCTGCGGGCGCAGGAGATCGGGGCGGTATTGTTTAGCGCCGCTGCAAAATGTCTGGTCAATTCCGCGAGCGGCGCAGACATCGCCGCGCCCGGGCACTAGTTGCTTTGCGCCCCATTAGCGCCCTCTTAAGGCGCTAACGGGAGCCACAAACCAACTGAATTTTCCCCCCCTAATCTTTTACAAAATATTTAAAAATAAACATGACAAATGGGGGCCAATTTTGTCGCTGTTTCCAGCTGGGAACGGGGCAGTAATGCATAGTTCATATTGGCTCTCCTCACTCTTCCTACCAAAATGTATCACCTCACACTTCTCTGCGCTAAATTCTATCTGCCATGTGTCTGCCCATTTCACCAGTCTGTCTATGTCCTCTGGAAATCTGTTACTATCCTCCTCATTGTTTACTACATTTCTGAGTTTCCTGTCATCTGTAAACTTTGAAATTCTGCCCTGTATACCCAAGTCCAGGTCATTAATATAGATCAAAAAGATCAGTGGTCCTAATACCGACCCCTGGGGAACACCACTGCACACTTCCCTCCAGTATGAAAATAACCGTTTACTCTCTGCTTTCTGTCCATTAGCCAACTTTGTATCCACTGCCCCTTTAATCCCATAGGCCTTAATTTTGCTAACAAGTTTATTATGTGGAACTTTGTCAAACGCTTTTTGAAAATCTGTACACAACATCAACCGCACTACCCTCACCAACCCGCTCTGCACCAATTGTTCCAATACCAGCTTGGGTCTGGACTGATAAGTGTAATTTCCTCCTGCCGGTTTATTATTTCACATGTATTATAGGGTAGATTAGCTTTAAACAATAAAACTAAATCAAAATACTGCGGATGCTGGAAAGCTGAAATCAAAACAGAAAATGCTGGAAACACTCAGTAGGTCAGGCAGCATCTGTGGAGAGAGAAACTGAGTTAACGTTTCAGCTCGATGACCTTTCATCCTCGCCATAGTATTCACTATTCCTTAAATGATGAAAGGTCATCGACCTGAAACGTTAACTCTCCTTCTCTCTCCACGGGTGATGCATGACCTGCTGAGTTACTCCAGCATTTTCCGTTTTGATTTCAGCTTTAAACAAGTCTGCTGTTAAAAAATAAATTACATAATATTGCAGCTAGTCCTAATTTAATTTCTTACTGCAGCAGGAAGCTGTTTTTTCCAGTTTCCTGCTGCAAGACTGTGATATTTTATGTTAGGAGTTGCACTTTTGTGCTAATCAACCCTTGAATTTTTTTATACAGGGCAGTCCATTTAACCATGAATCTACTAAACCACTGAGCCCTCTTGCTATAACAAGAACAATAACTGCATAAATATAAAGTTTAGCATTATACAGTACACTGAAATAAAATACCATCCATTGTCAGCTGAGTGTACTCCATGACATGAGAGCCAATATTTTTCAATTAATTGGCATCTATATTACTATTTTTAGATAAATACTAACTTGCGTATAACTGATCCAGTGCTGCTGAGAGGAAGCATCCTCTATCTCCAAATGTAAAGAGAGTTTCTTCAAAGTGAAAAGCACCTAATTATCAAAGGACCTCATCATCCTTCATTCAACCAGCCTACTTACTGAATTCTGTTAAAAGCTCTACATAGAGGCCTAGAAATTCAGTTAAGGCCCGCCAGCAGGCTAATGCCCAAAAGTTAGCGCTGCGCGCAGAGCCAGTTGCGCCCGCCAGAAATTCACTTTTAGCACCCCAAGTCGGAACCGGGCGCTGTTCCAGGGTGTGCCCGCCTCCGCTTGGGGCGCTGAAAGTGAATTTCAGCGCTCCAGCTGCCGCTGCGCCACCCGATGCGGTGCGGCAGGCTGGGGTACTGCAGGCCTCCTCCTTCTCTTAAGGAGGAGCTGCCTGCAGCCGTGAGATCGCCGCTGGATTCTGCCGGCAAATGAGCCGGCACCACGGAGAAGTGCCGGGCTCGCGGGAATCAGCCACCAATGCCGCGGGGGGGGTGGTGTAGGAGGCCGGGGAGGGAGGTGCGGGCAGGCGGCCGCCGAAAAAGCGGCCGGCCGCACCTCCACCTTAAAGCGCCCCAGTAGCGCAGCAGTACGGCCCCGTTTTTCAATCGCTGTTTGCGGCCACTGCAGAAGAGGCGGCCGCAACTAAATATGGGGTTTGGGCCGGAAGCGGGGCGGAACCGGGGCACTGCGCACACCGATGACGTCATCGGTGTTGGCGCAGCGCTACCGGCTACCGCCGCCATTACCGCAGCGCTGAATATCAGCGCACCCTCTTACACTGGCGCAGAAACCCTCTTTGGGCGAAAAGTGGGCGCAAAGCCTACTGAATTTCTAGGCCAGAGTCTTTGAGTTGCAGCAACTTTGCCCTCGTCTGTGTTTGAATAAGAAAGCATAGTAAACAAGAACATCATACTCGCACAATGCTTTTAAGGGTTCCTAACATGAAGTTTCTCAATCCACACAAATTAGTTGATGCATTCACTTGGCAAACAATGATGCAGCAGTATCTGTCTATAAAATTGTAAGCTGTACTATGGAGTGACCCCTAGCCCCTCACAATAGTGTTGAGAGGGAAATCTGGCATCAGCTTCCAAACTGGTACATCGCTTATTTGAATCCAGGCACTACCCTGGGCTGTCACTACTGTTCTGGACCTCCTTTATGCAGGGGTTACAGAGCAGTACATCCCTAAGGGAATCAAGGGATATGGGGATAGGGCGGGAAAGTGGAGTTGAGGTCCAAGATCAGCCAGGATCTTATTGAATGGCGGAGCAGGCTCGAAGGGCCGTATGGCCGACTCCTGCTCCTATTTCTTATGTTCTTAAGTGGGATCTTTCACCTTAGTCCTCTTTGATATACCCTTGGATGTGTTGTTGCTTTCCAGGTCTGTGCTTTACGGGCTTGGGAATTTAAGGAGATCTGGCTGCCGGTGTAAATGTTGGGTGTATCAAAAACCTCCAAGGGGGATCCCTAAGGAGTCTTTGACAAATATCGATGGATTTTCAGAAACAGTAACCTGGCTAGGGTGTTGAGTCATTATATTGGGAGGCCAATGTATCTACAGCCACCAAATTATCAGAGAGTTAGCAACCAACTTATTTCAGGTTACTAGCTTTCTATTTTACATAGAAATAGTAAACATGAGTAGTGTGTGTTATACTGTGAGACCCAGGCGAACTGTTGCTCACTGAGGAAAAGAAGAAGATGCAGTCACCAGCTCACGATGCAGCCTTTAATAGTCAGAAAGGAATTTAATTTAAAATTAAATATGTAAACGGTGTATTTGTCTCTGATCCTGCTGAACCAAATATTCCCCTACCCGTCTCTTATCTCAGAGGGGTTGTGGTGTGACAGTTACACAGTTTATTCTATTCTGGCAATGTCTGAGGAATGGTGTTTTTTGGGGGGGAATTGATACTCAAAGAGGCCCAAGGTTAACTTGCCAGTGTAAGCCACTCCATGATTGTCCCATGGGCCTCCCCTTCAGAAGATGTCACTGACTCAGATCAGCTCAAATGCATTCATCATCTATTGGCAGCTGCCCATAAATACATCTTGATGAGATAGAAACCCCCAAAGCTCCAAACAAACTGTACTAACTAGGTAACTTAAAGGGCCACTGCTCCGCTCTGAGACACATACTCACTGCCCTCACTAAAGGCATGTTGCGCAAAATCTGCGACCTTGTCTTAACGTACTGTAACACACTCTGTGACAAAAAAACTAAACAAACTAGTGATTAGGGACTGGAAAATTGAACAGAAATTCCAAAATAGAGAATAGCCCGTTGAAAAATATGAAAGCTGGTTCTAAACATTATACCTGCCCTAGACTAGGTTAAATTGTCTTTTAGAGCTCTGCATCTTATAACCCAAACTATTGCCATCAATAAAGTTGCCTCTCACAGCACATCTTCTTCCCTGAGTTTCAGGGTATTTATATAAATATAGATTATTGTTAACAATTGTAGAATTGTGACAATTCTCTTCTATGTTGTGATGACCAGGGTGATAAGTGTGTAACTCTGTGTTCTGTGTGTCATATTTTAACTGCCACTTCTGTGATCCCTCTTGACAAATTAAATTAATATAGAAAGTAAAAATGTCCAATTTGGTACAGATGTAAATGTAACCAAAATGTTTTTTTAAATTTAACCTGAATGTAACAACAACAACAATTTGCAATTATAGCACGTTTTTAATGTAGTAAATATCCAAAGGTGCTTCAAAGAGGAGAACTGGATGACTTAGGAGGGATAACGCAAGGCACAACCAAAGGGATAGGTTTAGAGGAGGGTTTTCAAGGCAGAGAGGGAGGGAGGGTGGTTAGAGTGGAACTTCCAAAGAGTAGGGTAAGATGGCTGAAAGCTCTGCCATCAATGATGTAGTGGGGTGGGTGGGATGGTGGGGGGTGGGGTGGGCGGGGTGGAATGCGTAGGAAGCCAGAGGTGGAGAACTGAGAGGCTTGAGCTAGGATGCAAAGCTGGAGTAAGTTATAAATATAGGGTGGGGTGAGGCCATGGAACATTCATAAATAAGGACAAGGATTTTGAATTTGAAGCACTGGGGACAATGGAGGTCGTTGAGGACAAGGGTGATGGGCATGTAGGATGGGATGGAGGAGGCAGAGTTTTGAACATGTTGGAGTTTGTGATGTTGGAAAGGCTAGCAAGGAGAGCACTGGAGAAGTCAAATACTGCCACACGTAGATACCAAAAATCCATGGGGGCAACATGGAATGTGCCTGCTGGTGACTTTTGTTCCTGACACCACCAGAGTACGCGGAGTCAAGGTGAGTTAACCTCATTTAAATATTGCCAGCGGGTGCCCCCAATACTATGAGAAGATCTCAGGTGCCCATTATTGTGAAGGGGCAGGAAATAGTGGTAGTGTGGCAGAACCACTGAATGACTCTGGCTAACTGTATATAATTCTCTTTAACGATGTTCTAACACCAGCCTAAACCTGTACCATTGTGTTAGGCATTACTGTGTTTTGTATATAGAGTTTGCATGTACGGGGTGTGGCCCCTTTAAGAGCACGGGAAAATGCAGGTAAACGCGATGACGTCACGTCGCAAACCACGGGGCTGCCCAGGCAGTCCTCGTGGCATCTCCGTTGAGTAAAGACCTGTTTAATTGTTCTCTTGCATCGATCTCCGTTGTTCGTAGGAATTCGTTAATTCCTACATTGGTGACCCCGTTTTTGTGAATGTTTTCACAAAAGAAGAGCACAGCATGGAAGCAAACGCCGTTTTGCTAAAGCTACTGCAGTTCTGGGAGCAGCAAGCGCCCTCGTGGTTTATTCAGATCGAGGCCCAGTTCGCCCTAGGGAACATCGATGCGGATCAGACCAAGTACCTTTATGTGGTCTCCGCACTCGACAGCTCTACCGCCTCTCGGATCGCCAGCCTCCTCAAAAACCCCCCAACGGAGCGCAAGTATGAAACCCTCAGAGAGCGGTTACTGCAGGTTTTCGGGCTCACAAAATCGGAGAGCGCCCGTCGATTACTCGCTATGCCCGGGCTCGGGGACTCCAAGCCTTCAGAGTTGATGAGCCAAATGCTCACACTCCTGGGCTCAGAACGGGAGTGTTTCCTATTCCACGAGATTTTCCTCAGCCAGCTGCCTGAACAGGTACAAGCTGCCCTGGCCAGTTCTGAAATTGAAGACTGCGCAACACTCGCTGCAGAGGCTGACAAAATTTTCGCTGTAACTCGGCAGTACTGCGCCGCCATGAGGCACCCATCCCCCGCAGATGCCGCCCCAGCTCGTCAGCCTGCTGGGCTGTGTTTCTACCACGCGCAGTTCAGTGCGAAGGCGAAGCGTTGCCGCCCTCCCTGCAGTTTTCCCCTAACAAAACAAACCACAGTGGACACTGCGACCACCGAGGTCTGGCGATCGGCAACGCGGGAAAATTGCTGTTCATCACTGATACTCTCTCCGGTCGTCGTTTTCTGTGCGACACCGGAGCGCAGTGCAGCATTTTACCCGCATCCGCCCTCGATGTGCAGACGGGGAATCACGGCCCCGCCCTTGAAGCGGCCAATGGCGGAACAATTCGGACCTTCGGCAGATGGCGAGTGGAGTTGTGCCTCAGGGGGGCAACGTTTTCACTGGGAGTTTGTTATGGCCAAAGTTTCCCAGCCCCTCCTCGGCGTGGATTTCCTGTGCGCCAACAGCCTCCTGGTCGACGTTAGGAACCGGCGGCTGATCAACGCAGCAACTTTTAATTCTCTTCCGTGTTACTGCAGTAACACTACGTCGCGCACCGTCTCCTGTGCGTTCCTGACTCCTGATGAGCTCGCTCGCCTGCTCAGCGAATTCCCCGACCTGACAAGACCCACGTTCTCCTCCACGGCCACGAAACATGGTGTGGAACACCACATCACCACCAACGGCTCCCCGGTCTACGCGTGGGCCCGGCGCCTGGAACCTGGCAAGCTGGCAGTCGCAAAGGCGGAGTTCGCAACCATGGAACGGTTAGGGATTATTCGCCGGTCAAATAGTCTCTGGTCTTCACCCCTCCATATCGTCCCGAAGCCTGGCGGCGGATGGCGGCCATGCGGCGACTATCGACGCCTAAATGACGCCACCACTCCTGATCGGTACCCGATCCCCCACATTCAGGATTTCTCTGCCCATTTGGCAGGGAACACCATGTTCTCAAAAGTCGACCTCGTCCGGGGCTACCACCAGGTCCCAGTTCATCCACAAGACGTCCAGAAGACCGCAGTCATCACCCCATTCGGCCTCTTCGAGTTTTTACGAATGCCGTTTGGGTTAAAGAACACCGCCCAGGCTTTCCAACGCCTGATGGACTCCGTGCTGCTGGACCTCAAGTTCCTCTTCGTCTACCTGGATGATATTCTAATTGCCAGTCCTACTAAGGAAGAACATACCTGTCACCTACGCACCCTTTTTCGACGCCTCCGCCAACACGGCCTGATTATCAACCCGGCCAAGTGTCAGTTTGGCCTGCACCAAATTGACCTCCTGGGGCATCGCATCACCTCAGAGGGAGCGGTTCCTTTACCTTCGAAAGTAGAGGCGGTGACATCCTTTCCACGCCCGCAGAACGTAAAGGCCCTGCAGGAATTCCTAGGCATGGTAAACTTTTACCACCATTTCGTGCCTAAGGCGGCACTACTCATGCAGCCCCTGTACGAGGCCCTCAAGGGCAAGACTGGCAAGAACCCAGTAGACTGGACGGATGACATGGCCCGAGCGTTCGCCGACACCAAAAGCGCCTTAGCCAATGCGACTATGCTGGCGCACCCACTTCCAGGAGCCACCATCGCTCTCACCACCGACGCGTCGGACTACGCAGTCAGTGCCGTGCAACAGCAGTGGGTGAACGGGACATGGCAGCCATTGGCATTCTTCAGCCGTCCACTACGGCAGAATGAGAGAGCATACAGCACGTTCGACCGGGAGTTGCTCGCCCGTTTTCTGGCCATCCGCCATTTTCGGTTCCTACTGGAAGGACGTCCTTTCACCGCCTTTGTGGACCATAAGCCACTAACCTTTGCAATGGCCAAGGCCGCCGAACCGTGGTCAGCCCGACAGCAGCGCCAACTGACCTACATATCCGAATTCACCACGGATATACAGCACGTGGCCGGTAAGGAAAACCTGGTGGCAGACTGCCTCTCCCGCGCGATCGTCAATACGGTTCATTTGGGCATCGACTACGCCCTCATGGCAGCGGATCAAGCCTCAGACCCAGAAGTCCACGCTTACAGAACGGCCATCACTGGCCTCCAGTTGGCCGATGTCAAGTTCCATTCGGCAGGTACCATGCTGTTGTGTGACGTCTCCGTACAGGATCCTCGCCCTGTTGTGCCGGTCATCTGGCGCCGCAAAGTGTTCGACGCCATACATGGGTTGTCACACCCAGGAATGAAGGCCTCTCAGAAACTGATGTCAACGAAATTTGTATGGCATGGCATGCACAAGGATGTCCGCGACTGGGCCAACACCTGCGTGGCCTGCCAAAAGGCCAAAGTACAGCGCCACATCAAAGCTCCGTTGGCTACCTTCACAGTTCTGGAGCGCCGTTTTGACCATGTCAACGTGGACCTGGTAGGACCACTCCCACCCTCCCATGGTTTTTCACACATCCTGACCATGGTTGACCGCACCACCAGATGGCCGGAGGCGGTCCCCCTGTCATCCACTACTTCGGCGGACGTGGCCAGGGCGTTCATTTCCTCCTGGATCGCCCGTTTCGGAGTGCCCGCAGATATTTCATCAGACAGGGGACCGCAGTTTTCCTCTGAACTCTGGAATGCAGTGGCCCAAGGACTTGGTGTCAAATTGCACCACACCACAGCCTACCACCAACAGGCGAATGGCCTCTGCGAACATTCCACTGGTCAATGAAAGCTGCCCTGAGGGCCAGCCTCCAGGATGCTGGATGGGCAGACAAGCTACAGTGGGTCCTGTTGGGCCTTCGCACGGCCCCCAAAGAAGACCTTCACTCTTCATCAGCGGAGCTTATGTATGGTCAGCCGCTGCGAGTCCTGGGGGATTTCCTACCAACATCGACAGAGCCATGGTCCGCGTCTGCCCAGCTTGCTAGTCACCAAGTGGCGGCCAGATGTTTCGCACCGGTGCCCACTTCGCACCACGGGCTGCAGAGGTCACACTTTCCCACGGAGCTTCACAAGGCTGAATACGTTTTTATTCGCCATGATGCACATAGGGATCCGCTCAAGGCCCCATATACCGGTCCCTTCCGCGTGTTGGAAGCAGGGGACAAAACCTTCACGGTAGATGTCGGTGGTAAACCGGACCACATTTCGGTCGACCGCTTAAAGCCAGCATATTTAGACCTCGACTGCCCCGTCAAGACAGCACAGCCGCCGAGACGGGGTCGGCCACCCATCGCCGTTACGGCAGACCAAGTGCGACCGCCCGCCAGACCGCCAGCCGACCAGCAGCCTCCGCCTCGAGAGTACAGGAGTCGTTCTGACAGGCTCGTCAGACCCCCTCACCGTTTGACTTTGCCCGTTAAAGCGAATTCTGGGGGGGCGCATGTGGCAGAACCACTGAATGAGTCTGGCTAGCTATATAATTCTCTTTAACGATGTTCTAACACCAGCCTAAACCTGTACCATTGTGTTAGGCATTACTGTGTTTTGTATATAGAGTTTGCATGTACGGGGCATGGCCCCTTTAAGAGCGCGGGAAAACGCAGGTAAACACGATGACGTCATGTCGCAAACCACGGGGCTGCCCAGGCAGTCCTCGTGGCATCTCCGTTGAGTAAAGACCTGTTTAATTGTTCTCTTGCGTCGATCTCCGTTATTCGTAGGAATTCGTTAATTCCTACAGTAGAGGCTGAACGTTCAGTTCTCCATCCCCCAATATATTGTCTTCAGAAGCCCCAGTGCCCCACCTTATATGGGGACCATGAATGCTAAACAATATTTTCATTTCTCTGGGGATCAAGCCCACAACCCAGGACTCGATCTGCAGGTGGGCCCCACCAGCAGGCTGCCTGTCGCCTGGCTTGCCGTTAGTTGCTCCTCTGCCAGGCCAGGGCCGAGGAAACCTGCAGCTTGGCAGTCCCCGTCCACCTGACACGGGTGACCGGATGGAAGTTCCACCCCAAACGAGGCTGCGCAGATACTTGGAGCAGAGGCTGGCTCCGGTATAGCTGGATTGTGGCCTAATTCACAGAACATCCCTCCACACTCCTGCTGGACTAATGGTGAGAGTGCACCGGAAGGGCCTTAGACTTTGGCCCCTTGAAGCCCGCTGCGATGTGCCACCAATAATACTTCAATAAATGGATTTCATGTCATTTATCTTCAAGGCAACTTAAAACAATGTATAACAGCTATTATAATGGTGGGTATGGTAGCATAGTGGTTATGTTACAGGACTAGTCTTCCAGAGGCCTGGATTAATGATCTGGATACATGAGTGCAAATCCAACCATGGCAGCTGAATTTAAATTCAGGTAAAAAAGTTAAAAAGCTAGTGTCTGTAATGATGACCATGAAACTACCGGATTGTCGTAAAAACCCATCTGGCCTACTAATATTCTTTAGGGAAGGAAATCTGCCGTCCTTACCTGGACTGGCCTATATGTCACTCAGTTGTACCAAACCGCTACAAAGAAGTATACTAAGACCTTCACCACACAGACTTTTTTTAAAATTCGTTTATGGGATCTGGGCGTCGCTGGCAAGGCCAGCATTTATTGCCCATCCCTAGTTGCCCTTGAGAAGGACTGCAGCGGTTCAAGAAGGCGGCTCACCACCAACTTCTCAAGGGCAATTAGGGATGGGCAATAAATGCAGGCTTTGGCAGTGAAGCCCACGTCCCGAGAACGAATATAAAAAAAAATACATAAATGTTATGTGTATATCCACTACAGAAATGTTTGCACCTGTCAAAACCGGTCTGAACAACATGGAATGTCTGAAACTGTGGTGGAAGCAGAATTCCGAATGAGTTCCGAAAAATGAACGATTTAAAAGCACTGGGGAAAGGGCAGGCAAATTGGACTAAATGGCTGTCTGGTTTGGAAATCCAACACAGGCACAATGGGCCAAATTGTTTCGATCTGTAAAATTCTACGAATTAATAAAACAAACAAGGTGAGGTAATGTGATCTGATTTAAAGGCTGAGATAAACAAAAAGTAGGGCAACTCTACAATATTCAGAGTCTTTCCCAAAGTATGCACTTCCTTTGAAGTATCACACTTACTTCCTGTAACACTCTGCCCATCACACTTTGCTAATAACAGCCTATTGTCATAAAACTCTATATATTCTGACTCATTGTGAGCACTGCAATGGGTGATCTGCTAGTCTTACTAACAGGAATAGGAATGACTGACATCTTCAAAATATCAATTATCTCACATCTCAGTTATTTTAGAGCTATTATTTCAACAATACTTGAGTGGAAGAATTGAGAAACTAAAGAGGTACCCACCATTTTAAAATTCTGTACAAGCAGTTTCCATGCTCTTGGAACTTGAGTCCGTGCTACAGTACATATGTCATAATACTTCTGGTAGTTAACTAGTTCCATACATTACGATGATGGGTGCTCTGTCATAGGATTGGGATCATCTCAAAGCAGAGTGGGGTGGTTGGGTGGGGAGGGGTGGGTGGGGTTAGCAGTCTAATGGTAACCTTTTCATTGGTTCCAAGGTTTCTTCCTAGGTTGAACAAGATACAACAGCCTACAGGTTCTGCTTCTGTGGAGCTATGACCCATCTCAAATGGGACAGGATATCCACCTGCCATAGAGATATGCCCTGACCTCAGCCCCAGGGTCGTTAAAATATTGGAGGTGGGGATTTGCTCCCATAGGTCTTGGAGGTCTGCCACAGTGTAGGGGTACAGGAAGCCTCTGTGTTGCCCTTTAAAAGGGCCAAGATGTTTATCTAACTTTTTACAGCACTGGATGCCAGGTTTGCCTGTTAGTCCTCAGTGTCCAGTGTTGTTATGACGACGGAAGGGACATGAGATTTTATGATTGCTGGCAATAGGGTTGCCAACTCTGATTGGAGTCATTCCTGGAGGTTTGATCACGTGACATTCTGACCACATAACATCTGACCACGTGACGTCTGATCCGGGAGGGTTGGCAACCTTAGCTGGCAGGGCCTGTACAGTCAGTCATTGAGCAATGGATTGCACTCCCTCAGTACTGCACTGGAGTGTCAGCCAAGATCAAGTCTCTGGAGTGGGACTGGAGTGGGACTTGAGAGATGTGGGTGCTACCACTGAGTCAGGGCTGAAAATAAGTAAATTCAGAAAGTACATCAAGCTTTGTGAAAGAATCTTGCAGTTCATTTGAAGTCAGGAGCCGTATCCAAAAACAGTGGAGTAACATATTGCAAGCGCTCACAATAGCTTCATTTAATGCTTGACTCAAAGCTTATTAAGACAAAAAGTCTTATCACAATGCAATTCCTAATATGCTGCTCAGAAAGGGACAGTAGAATTTAAATATCTTCTCGTGATGTGAATTGGAGGCGAGGTCTCTAATCTACCTGTGGGATGTTTCCCTTGTCAGTAAACAAGTTCATGTTGAAGATTTGCATCCAACTTTATCCAGGTTCAGGCATCCTGGGGGCTCCATCTGATATTATGACCCAAATGTAAGCTTTGATTACCTATAAATGCCTTATCAGTTGCCCACAGAGTGTTTGTTAAAAACTGACCAAGGAATGGTTATAGATTATGATTTAAATAGGGTAGAGGAGCAGGGACCTTGGTGTGCAGACACACGGGTCATTAAAGCTGGCAGCGCAAGAAGATAAGGCCATAAAAAAGGCAAACAGAATCCTCGGTTTTGTATCTAGAGGCATAGAATACAAAGGCAAGAAGGTAATTTTGAACTTGTACAAAACCGTAGTCAGGCTGCAGTTGTAATTTTGTGTGCAGTTGTGGGTAACTCATTATAGGAAGGATATAAAAGTAATGGCAAAGGTTCAACATAGATTTACTAGGATGCAGTCGGGGCTGAGGCTTTTAGCTGTGAAGAGGGACTGAGAAGTGAAAGGCTTTTTCACCAGAGCTGAGAAGGTTAAGGAGTGACCTGAGGGGCCCAAATTTAAGATAAGCACAAAGTAAAGGTTCGAGAAAATCCCTTTAACAACAACAACAACAACTTGTATTTATACAGCGCCTTTAACGTAGTAAATCATCCCACGGTGCTTCACAGGAGGGTTATAAGACAAGAAATTTGACACCGAGCCACATAAGGAGAAATTAGGGCAGGTGATCAAATGCTTGGTCAAAGAGGTAGGTTTTAAGGAGTGTCTTAAAGGAGAAGAGAGGTAGAGAGGCGGCGAGGTTTAGGCAGGGAATTCCAGAGCTTAGGGCCTAGGCAACTGAAGGCACGGCCACCAATGGTTGAGCGATTATAATCAAGGATGCTCAAGAGGGCAGAATTAGAGGAGCACAGATCTCTCGGGGGGTTGTGGGGCTGAAGGAGATTACAGAGATAGGGAGGGGCGTGGCCATGGAGGGATTTGAAAACAAGGATGAGAATTTTGAAATCGAGGTGTTGCTTAACCAGGAGCCAATGTAGGCCAGCGAGCACAGGGGTAATTGGTGAACGGGACTTGGTGCGAGTTAGGACACGGGCAGCCGATTTTTGGATGACCTCAAGTTTACGTAGGGTAGAATGTGGGAGGCCAGCCAGGAGTGTTTTGGAATAGTTAAGTCTAAAGGTAACAATGGCATGGATGACGGTTTCAGCAGCGGATGAGCTGAGGCAAGGGCGGAGACGGGCGATGTTACGGAGGTGGAAATAGGCGGTCTTTGTTATGACCTGGATATGTGGTCGGAAGCTCATTTCAGGGTCAAATATGACACCAAGGTTGTGAACAGTGTAGTTCAGCCTCAGACAAATGTTAGGGAGAGGGATGGAGTCAGTGGCTTGGGAACAGAGTTTGTGGCGAGGACCGAAAACAATGGCTTCGGTCTTCCCAATATTTAATTGGAGGAAATTTCTGCTCATACAGAACTGGATGTCGGACAAGCAATCTGATAAGTTAGAGACCATGGAGGGGTCGAGAGAAGTAGTGGTGAGGTAGAGCTGGGTGTCGTCAGCGTACATATGGAAACTGGCGCTATGTTTTCGGATGATGTCGTCGGGGGGCAGCAGTTAGATGGGGAATAGGAGGGAGGCCAAGGATAGATCCTTGGGGGACAACAGAGGTAACGATGTGGGAGCGGGAAGAGAAGGTGGTGTAGGTGATTCTCTGGCTATGATTAGATAGATAAGAATGGAACCAGGTGAGTGCAGCCCCACCCAGCTGGACGACGGTGGAGAGGCTTTGGAGAAGGATGGAGCGGTCAACCGTGTCAAATGCTGCAGACAAGTCAATAAGGATGAGGAGGGATAGTTTACCTTTGTCACAATCACAAAGGAAGTCATTTGTGACTTTGATGAGAGCCGTTTCGGTACTGTGACGGGGCGGAAAACTAATTGGAGGGATTCAAACATGGAGTTGTGGGAAAGATGGGCACGGATTTGGGAGGCAACAACATGTTCAAGGACTTTGGAGAGGAAAGGAAGGTTGGAGATGGGGCAATAGTTTGCAAGGATGGAGGGGTCAAGGTTTGTTTTTTTGAGAAGGGTGATGTTGGCAGATTTGAGGGAGAGGGGGACAGTCCCTGAGGTGAGAGAACCGTTGTAAAGGGTTTTCCTTGAGAGATTTCCCTGAGGTTTCTCTCTCTAGAGGCCTCTCTCTCTTGCACAGTAAAACCTTGAGTGGTTCGACCCACTCGCTCCTTAGATTCTATACTCTGGATTTAGGTGCAGGAACTACAATGTAGAGAAAACTCTTGTAGACCAAGTTTGATGAAACAAAATGAAATTTTATTGCATAAGGAAAAATATCAAATCAAATGCAAGCAGATAAGAGAGTACATGGGAGGGAAAAACACACAAACAAATCATAACGACACAGTACTAACTAAAGCCAATACAGGCATCCTATACTCTACAAAGATCATCATGAAATAAGGAAACACACGGAACATCGAGGGACAACAACTCATGTTAATTGTACCCTTAAATCCACCCCCTTATTAAACCTATCTAGATCTGATTGTGAAGGGCCAGAAACATGCTCACCAATCCCACTAGGAAGTGCAAGGTTTTGAAATCGAGTCTGTGTTTCGTCCTTTCAGGCGTTTTGTCTCCACGTGGATCGTGGAGCCCCTGCGAGCTGCGCCACACCTCTCTCCTGAGGTGGGGGTCAGGGGCGGCTGGACACCGGCGG
Source organism: Somniosus microcephalus (assembly GCF_052327205.1). Lineage (NCBI taxonomy): Eukaryota > Metazoa > Chordata > Chondrichthyes > Squaliformes > Somniosidae > Somniosus > Somniosus microcephalus. The sequence goes on along the minus strand of NC_141003.1, from coordinate 25,525,592 downwards.
GCCTGGATGTCGGCGGGGTCGAGGATCATCGGCTCGACCCTGGTTAGAGGAGCCTTGGGCTAGCTCCCATTGCTTCTTCAGTTTTCTTTTCTCTCTTCTCCCGAGCCGGGGTGGCTGGAAGGTTTCTCCTCTTGGGGTTTTTATTTTTTTTGTCTCTTCTCCCAAGTTGGGTCGATGGCCTCTCGTTCCGGCAACGGCCCGGGGATGGTCGATGATCTCCCGATGTGTTTCCCCGGGGCGGGACGCCGGCTTCGAGACAGCCTTCTCGATGTTGGCTTTGTTCTTCCTCCTCCGAGTGCCTGCTTCTTCTTCTGGGTGTCCGGATTCAAACTCGACCACTCTCCAGCTCCGACTGTCTTCAAGCTTGCAACTGTAACCCTCTCCAACTGTAACTCCAGTTATACCTTTTCTTCAGAGGCTTCTGTCTCCCGCCCAAAATCAGGTTAGTCTTTGTTTTAATTTTGGCGGGCTGGGAGCACAGTGGGGTAGTTATTATATTTTAAAATGTCTTAAACGGCTGGTAAAGGCCCCTCTCTGGTCTGGATTGTTTTCCCTTGTTTTTAATGTCCTGCTGGTCTCGTTATCTAGTCCTGGGTGCTGTTCTCAAGAATATGAAATTGTCCCCTTTTGTCTGGGTCAACATTTAGATGGCCTCTGTCTCCAGGCCGATCTTGACTGGATCTGCGTCTAATCCATATGCATACGTGTGGGTCTGGTTTCGTTCTCTTAGAAACGGCTTCCAGAACTTGCTGTAGGTTGAATCCACAAAGCTGTCTGAGGTTGCGCAGGAACCATTTTAAAGTGTCCCAATAAGCTGGTCACATGGTATGGTGGCCATTTTGTATGCCCCTTTTTCTGGTCTTCTTTTAAAACAGTCTTTAAAATCATGGCCTCTTCTGCCATTTGACCCTTATTAATACAAAGTCCAATTTTGCGAATCCTGCACCGTTAACAATGTCAGCTAATATGGGAGCCAGAAAAGGAAGTTGGGTGGTCAGCAGTTTAGTGGGAATAGGGTCGAGGGAGCAGGAGGTGGGTCTCATAGACAAGCTGAGCGCAGAGAGGTCATATGGAAAGGTTGTAGAGAAACTGGAGAAAGATGTGAATTCAGGGCTAGGGCAGGGAGGGAATCTTAGAGGAAGTTTGGCCTGGTGGGTTAGGGGAAGGAAGGGAAGTGGCAGAGGCAGCTGAACGGATGGTCTCAATCTTAGAGACAAAGAAGTTCATGAGCTCCTCACACTTGTTGTCGGAGGTGAGGGTGGAGAAGACAGGGGATAGGGGTTTAAGAAGACGGTTAACAGTAGAGAATAGAAGCCAGGGTTTATCTTTGCATTCCAAAATAATTCTGGAATAGTGAGCAAATTTGGCAGACCAGAGCAGGACCCGATAATGCGTATGTGGTAGAGCCAGATCTGGCGGTGAATGGCTAAACCAGTTGTCCGCCATATCCGTTCAAGTCTGCGTCCTTTGGCCTTAAAGGAGCGAAGATAAGGGCCGTACCGGGGGAACAGCCAGGGTGAGAGAGGGTAACTGTTTTAATAGGGACTAGGGCATCAAAGGTGGTGATTAAGCAGATCAGTAGCTGCAGAAATGTCATGATGAATGGAGGGCCAAAGACTGGACAGTTGGGATTTCATAAGTGCAGTTGTAAGAGAGTTAGGAGAGAGTTTTTCCAGGGGTGGACACAGAAGGAAGTAGGTTTGGGGGTGGGGGGGTGGAAGGGGGATGTGGGTGAAGAGCGATACAAGGAAGTGGTCAGATGGCCTTATCTGCGATTGACACAATGGGAGTAGCGAGGCCACGGGAGAGGGCAAGGTCGAGAGGCTGGCCGTGAATATGGGTTGGGGAGTTTACGTGGTGGGAGTGATTAAGGGAGGATAGGAGGTTAGTGAACTCAGAGGAGAGAGGGCATGATGAATTGAGATGGAGGTTGATATCAGAAAGGATGAGAAGTCGCTCAGTGCAGAGGCTGAGGGAGGAAAGCAGTGAAGATATCTCGGTAATAAAATTTTTATGGTACTTGGATGGGCAGTAGAGAATGAGAATTTGAAATGCAAGGTGAGAGGGGTGGAATAGGCGAGATGCTCAAAATGGAGAAAGTGACAGAGGAGTAGGGGGAGAGACCAAGGTGCGATTTGGTGATGAGAGCCACACCACCACCAAGGCGGTCTGAGTGGGGCAAGTGGTGGAAGGTATAGCCAGGCGGGGAGGCTTCATTTAAGGATCAGGTTTCATCACCTCTCAACCAAGTTTCCGTCAGGGCCATGATGTCAATGCAATCATCCACGATAAGCTCATGGATGGCAAGGGCCTTGTTTGCAAGTAAACGGAGAGTACACATAGAGTGGTTAGAAAGTAGAATTCTTTACCATAACCTGTTGTTGAAGCAGACTTCCTAATTCTTTTCAAAGGGGATTAAATAGTTATTGAAGAAGAAGAAGACGAGAGGGTATGGCGAGTGAGCAAGAGAGTGGGATTAGACAAGGAGAACATCACCAACACTAACTTGATGGGCCAAGTGGCCTTTTACTCTGCTGTAACATTCTATGATTCCTTCTTGATCAGTGGTCCTATGACCTACTGAACCCAATGGCCTAGATTTTCTGCTCCGGTAAAATTCAAACTCAAGTGGGCTGAGCCTGTCCCAGTTTTAATAATTTGCAGGGTGAGAATTTGCAGTCCGCTGTAGGATTTAAAGGCCTGAAGCAGTTTAGCACAACAAAGATCGCTGCAGCAGCATAACTCCCAACTGTTGACACCCTCTCTACATGCTTCTACATGATTTTAGGCAGCAGAAGGCTGCACATTGTGTTAGAGAGACACAAGCCCCAAAGGAGAGCAACACCGTAATGGTGGCGGAAGGTGGCAAGGACAGTGAGTGCAAATACAGCCACTGCATGCCCACAGCTCAGTGCTGAAGAAAATTAAATGACCTTATCAGGGCAGACAAGGTAAATCGACTGAGCAGCTCCTACCAATAATGAACTGTACAAAGCATCTCTGCTACTTTCAGTGACTTCCCCTCACTTTGAAAGTGAATTGTGTACCATCAATGCCCAGATTGCAGCATGGTTCCCTTTACGCCCCAGGTGTCACCTTTCAGTGTAAAGGGGATGGAGTATAAAAACAGGGAAGTCTTGCTGCAGTTATACAGGGTATTGGTGAGGCCACACCTGGAATACTGCGTGCAGTTTTGGTTTCCATATTTAAGAAAAGATATACTTGCTCTCGAGGCGGTTCAGAGAAGGTTCACTCGGTTGATTCCGGAGATGAGGGGGTTGACGTATGAGGAAAGGTTGAGTAGGTTGGGCCCCTACTCATTGGAGTTCAGAAGAATGAGAGGCGATCTTATCGAAACATATAAGATTGTGAGGGGGCTTGATCGGGTGGATGCGGTGAGGATGTTTCCACTGATGGGTGAGACTAGAACTAGGGGGCACAATCTTAGAATAAGGGGCTGCCCTTTCAAAACTGAGATGAGGAGAAACTTCTTCACTCAGAGGGTAGTAAATCTATGGAATTTGCTACCCCAGAGAGCTGTGGAAGCTGCAACATTAAATAAATTTAAAACGGAGATAGACAGTTTCCTAGCAGATAATGGAATTAAGGGTTACGGGGAGAGGGCAGGGAAGTGGACGTGAGTCTAGATTCGGATCAGCCATGATCCTATTGAATGGCGGAGCAGGCCCGAGGGGCCGTATGGCCTACTCCTGCTCCTACTTCTTATGTTCTTATGTTCCTTCCCTTGCACCTTACATGCAATCACCTCCCTAAAAGCCTCATACGGATGGTGCATACAACTGTTATCTCCCAAATTATGGGCTCCTTGCTGACACCTGGGTTTTGCAGTCTCTCACATGGTACTCAAAGGTAATTCTCAGTTTTTGCATTCTTTTTCACAGACAAAACATCCCATAATAATAGGATAAGACATTCCACAGGTGGTGGCCCCTGACCTCTGCCCTCTTAGTCTCCCAATGAGGAGAAAATCCTGAGAAGGGAGCCATAGGGTATTGGAGATGAGGGAGTAGGAGGGCATGAAGCCAGCTGTAGGTTCATCACGACAGTCTGCTTCTCCTCCTTCTCATGTTATTGTACTTTGCACCACCTGTTTGCTAACTCCAGCATGATACTCTCATGTGACTCCTATAACTAAATGTGATGAGAAGAAAAAAAAGAACTTGCATTTATATAGCACCTTTCATGACCTCAGGACATCTCAAAGTGCTTTACAGCCAATGAAGTATTTTTGAAGTGTTGTCACTGTTGCAATGTAAGGAAACGTAGCAGCCAATTCGTGCACAGCAATGTCCCACAAACAGCAATGCGATAATGACAATATAATCTGTTTTAGGTGTTGATAGAGGGATAAATATTGGCCAGGATACCAGGAAGAACTCAGCTGCTCTTCTTCGAATAGTGCCATGGAATCTTTTAGGTCCACCTGAGAGGTCAGACAGGGCCTTGGTTTAACGCCTCATCCGAAAGACGGCACCTCTAACACTCCCTCAGTACTGTACTGGAGTGTCAACCTAGGTTTTGATGAGAAAAAGTTAGGGCAGATCTACTTTCCTGCATCCGGGGCTATTGGATCCTGAGTGCAGCGAGTACAGGGAAATGGGGTGGGGTGGAGTGCTACCTCCGACAGTGCAGCACTCCCTCAATACTGCACTGAAGTTTTGGTCTAGACTATATGCTCAAGTCTCTGGAACACTGTTTCTCACCAATCCACTCTGACCGCTATTCTTCCTCTAGATCTGGCTGAAGAAGAAGCAGAGGACAATTAATCCAGCCCGGCCAGCAGTGCATCCCATGTGGCGTCACTCACTCTTTCCTTCTGAAAAACAAACTTAGAGATTGTTATGTTCATCATTAATAAATTGACATTCTTATTATGAACACAGCTAGCTTTTGCTAGACACTTTTATTGAGCACATGTGGACTTGTACAGCATCTTGTAGAGGCTTCCATCTTGACTGCTGCCTTGTGGGTAGCCTCTACAAGATGCTGTACAAGTCCACATGTGCTCAAAAAAAGTGTCTAGCAAAAGCTAGCTGTGTTCATAATAAGAATGTCAATTTATTAATGAACATAACATGGTACCAGGAGTGGGGTGAAGATCTGCTGAAAATTGTGAAAAGCGACATGGAGAATGTGAAGACACCAGAGCATTTGAAACTTACAGAAAAAATTGACTACAATTGGCAGACTTTTAAACAGCAATTCGAACTCTACATTGCAGCCATCAGATTCGGTACGAAGCCAGACGCAAGGAAGATAGCATTGCTGCTTACGGTTGCAGGCCCACAGAGGTATTTAATACATTTGTATTTAATCCAGCGGAGAACAGAGACAAATTAGATGATGTGCTACAGAAATTTGATGCACATTGTTCTCCCAAAAAGAATGAGACGTATGAAAGATACATCTTCCGTTCTCGGACACAGCAACAAAATGAGACTTTTGATAGCTTTATAACTGATCTGAAACTGAAAGCACAGACATGTAATTTCTCTGAGCTCAATGCATCCATGATTCGTGACCAGATTGTATTTGGTATTCATGATAAAAAAGTCAGGGAACGTCTGTTGAGAGAAACCGAACTAAATTTGGAAAATGCGGTGAAAATATGCCAAGCCAGCGAGCTAGCTCGAAATCACGCAAAGACTTTCAGTGAAATCAATAATGATGCGAATGTAATGAGTGATAATGCTGCTGTCGGTGCTGTGTCCTACAAGGGGAAGAAACGTGGGCAGAACAGAAATGAAAAGCAATCGGAGGATTAAATTTTAAATTGTAAATGCTGTGGGTACAAACACCAGTTAAGACAATGCCCAGCGTTTGGAAAAATGTGCACAAAGTGTAATGGAAAGAATCACTTTGCCAAACAATGCTTTTCAAAAGTAAAAACGACGAAAGGGCAACGAGTTAATGTGATTGAGGACACTGATTTAAGTGAGACATTTTTTGTAGGAATGGTGTCATGTGACGATATCAAAAAAGATACAGAACATATGCAGCCCTCAGAAATAGACAATGCTGAACATAACAGAGACATCCATCCGGGGGGAATTGCAGAATGATCTAGAGTGGAGTGAACTGGATGAAACGCAAGGGCATGAGTGAACAGGGGGCATCTGCCATCGGGGGGGTGGGGGGGGAGGGAGGGTGGACGAGGTGGAACATAAAGATGAAAACACGACCAGAAGATCAAGGGACATCAGCCCTTGCCTGTAAAGCTATGGATCCTGATCTCACAGGCCCTGCCTTGAAGAGAAATGCACTCACAGTGCATGAAATGTGCGCACTATAACTGTGGATGGTCTGTGACATTGCAGCAGATGCCCGTCGGTTGGAGGAGCCAACTATCTACATCTGCAATACCCAGACGGATGGCATCTCAGCACTGCAGTCCACACTGGAGCATGTGGCAACTCCAGACAGATCTGCAGCTGGGACCCCATGGCAGAGTCTCCAAGGGCAACAGATTGGAGAGCGTTGTCTCCTCTGGCCTCCAAGCAGTTGGGGCTGGGATACAGACACGTATTTCAGAGCACTTCCCTGATCTCATTGGTATCATTAGCTCTATTTTCTCACAGATCAGAGGTCATGAAGAGACAGTGCCCCATACCAGTGACATGGCGGGAACGTGCTCATATGTTGTTGCCTTGTTCAGAATAAAAGCACAAACATGTCCTCCCACCAGCCCTCTCAGGTGCCTGTATAAGTGGCAGAAAGGTGGCAGGATCAGGCTGCGCATGCAGTAGCACAAGAGATGTAACCTGTAGCTGGTCAATCCCAGGATGTAGCTGCCGTGAGACAAGGGCCACCTCAGTCCTCAGAGGTGTATATTGATGCACAGCAGTCACCCATTCCTGCCACTCAGGTAATCCTAGGTGCAGCATAAGGTCAGAGTTAAGAAGTCACATATCATACAGTGGCACCAAGGGAAAGCACAGTGGAAAGAAGCAGAAGGCACTCACACAAAAGGGAATTACATTAAAGTTGTGGTTGTGCTGAATTTGTTGTGCATGTTCTTTATAAGATTTCATCTGGTGGAATTAATTGGAACTGAGTGATTTGCAGCATGCAGCAAAGGTAATGGTACGACAGGGATAGTGTAGACAGGATTCTATGCAGTGGATAAATATGGTAGTCAAGCAAAGATCTCCTGTATTAGAGCGACTCGAATCTACCATGCAGCCAAGAAAAAGTTGTCCACCACAACCTCTTCAGGCTGATGTCCCTGCTCTTCAGACAAATATGGGCAACACTGCCCCACCAGTCCCCTCTGGTGCTGGAAGCAGGTGGTGAGTGCCAAGGTTTTCTGGTGCAGACTCACTAGCTTGGCCTCCCTGGGTTACTTCACATCTTTTTCTTCCTGTTCTTCTATCTCCCTCCGAGAAGCAAAGCTGGAGAGGAATTTCCAATGGGAAACCTGTTGTGCCCTGTTTGAAAGGGGGGAGGGGATGGGGAACGGTAGCTGGACAAGAAATGGCAGAAAGGCAGGTGGTAAAATAATTGGCAGGAGCAAAAAACAACAAAGGAACAGTTCAGAAATAAGTAAAACGTAAAGATTTCTCTGCGTGGCTTTTTAAATACTACCTTATATGTCAGTGCTTTGCATTCTGGATGGCAGATTTAAATGGGCTTGATTACCGCTGAATGTAAATGAGGCAGTAATAATGGAAAATAGGGCATACAAGATGATCACATTAATACTACTATTTAAATATGCCCACCTATTTCAGTGCAGGCGCTTGCATTGTTTACTGGAAATGATGGCGGAAACTTGGATGGACACTAAATTGAGCTGGGTTCCAACATAATGAACCCCCACTCCAGCCTGCCCAGATACTACCCTAGGAAGAGGAAAATTTAGGGCTTAAGCTTTTGAACTCTTAGCGGTCTTACAGGAGTCCAGAAAAAACAGCTTTACTCTTAAAGTATCAATAAAATATTTAATCATAAAAAATGTATTGATTGATCTGTGTAATATTTAAAAATCAAATTGGGAATCTCCTGATAGCTCAACTGATTGAATTCCTGACCATACGATTAGAGTTCAATTAAACCATTTGACTTGCATTCACAGACATTGCCGAGTGATTACTTTGCAATATTTCTTCCCACATTCTTCTTCTTCTTAGGCAGTCCCTCGGAACCGAGGATGACTTGCTTCCACATTAAAAATGAGTTTGCAGGTGACTGATGAGTCCAATGTTGGGACCTACAGTCTCTGTCACAGGTGGTTGAAGGAGCGGGTGGGGTCTCTGTCACAGGTGGTTGAAGGAGCGGGTGGGTGGGGTGCTTGGGTTGACGTGCGCTCCTTGCACTGCCTGCGCTTGGCTTCTGCTTGCTCCCGGCGAAGAGACTCGAGGTGTAACTGGTAATCACCAGCCATAAAACAGGAGGATCACTTTTTAAATTATTTACAGATAGTATTGTACCCTTCCTCCTTTCAGAGATCTAATCTGTGTACAACCCCCTTTCAGCCACCGTGAAAGTTCAAAAAACAGCTGCTGCAGGAAAGTCACGGGTGTCTCCACGTCCATGGGATCTCAACGGAGGCGAAACGTTTTTTGATAGATGTATTAAGGCGTGAATTATTCACAATTACGAAGAAAGTTCGGAGAAGTTAAATAGTTAAAGATTATTTCTATTGGCCGATGGATCAGAAACAATTTAGTATCTATACTCAAAGCGCAAAGCGGGAGGTTTGAGGGAACTGTTTCAAACAATGGATTACTCAGCTGTGGAATACCTTATCGCAAGTGGCTATTGGAACCAAGTCAATACAACACTGAGGAGAGAATTACATCGACACTTGAAGAAATATTGGCCCGTAATTTCCGATAGGAGGCTTCCTGCGTGCGGATGCCTCCGATCGGGAAAAAATCTACACCCTTACATGAGGGCTCCCGAGGTCCAGACTATTCCACTCCTGGGTCTCTCCTGGTGCGTACACGCAAAGGCCCAGGTATCCCCGGGAAGCAGGCTGTTCGCAAGCGTCCCCGGGATCACGTGGGCCAGGCGAGCTAATGGGAGAAGGGAATCTCCCTTCGGGGATCACTGAAAAAAGACACTACAACATTAAATAAATTTTTTAAATCATGTTTTTAAAATGAGTTAAAATGTCATTAAATTAAATATTTTAAACAAAAATTTAATTAAAAAAAATAATTGAAGTTTTTTACAGGGGTAAAAATAAACATACCTTTTTTAAAAGTATTTTTACATTATAAATGAGTGAAAAAAAATACTTTTTAAAACTTATGCTGGTAAAAGCAGGCCTTACACCTGCTTTTACCCGGCGTAAGATTTCTAAGGGTTTTCATTGGGTGGAGATTCTGCAGAAAGCAGAACTCTCCCCCCACAGAGGCCCTTCTCCAGGACAGGCACCCAATTTGTCAAGAGGATTCTTAACAGATCGGAAATGCTGGTTTTCAGCGCATGCGCTTCGCCTGCCTGAAACCGGTATTTGCGAGCTCCCTACGGGTGTGTACACATCTTGTACGCACCTGTAGGGATCGGAAATTACGGGCCAATATTAAAGTTTGCAGGGAAATTAGATCACAGTAGGTTAGCTCTAAAGTGGGGACTGCACTGGTGCAGGCAAGATGGACCAGATCGCCTGCTTCTGCACTGAAGCTTATATAAAAAAGATCATAATGCAAGAGAGTGGAACCATTTCACAAATAACAACCACCAGATGGGGTCAGAGAAAAATTACTTAGAAAATTTTAAAATTGTAATTCATAAAATGTTACATTTTCCGTAGGGTTTCTGCAGAATGGGTGATACATGGATGGGTGATAGTAAAAATGAATTTGCATTTATATAGCACCTTATCACATTCTCAGGATGTCTCTAAGTGCTTTACAACCAATGGATTACTTTTCAGGTGTAGTCACTATTGTTGTGTGGGCAAACCTTGCATAACACTTTGCATAACAAATGAATAAATTACCATATTATCTGTTTTAGTGGTGTTGGTTGAGGGAAGAATGTTGACCAGGGCTCTGGGACAACCACTTCTTCAAATAATGCAATGGGATCTGTTATGTTCAGCTTGAGCAGGTAGAAAGAGTCCAGATTTAACACCTCATCCAAAGGACAGCACCGCCAACAATGAAGCACTCCCTCAGCACTGCAATGAAGTGTCAACCTAGATTCTTTGTCAAGTCTTGAAGTGGAGCTTGAACCTACAACCTTCTGAAGAAGGCAAGATTTCTACCTACTGAACCAACCTGATACTTGAATAACATGAACAATATGGCATAGCTCATCCATTATGAGGTTTAATGGCAATAATTGACATTTTTTTAATGCACCATTGTTATTCAGCATCTACTTATCAAACATACGTGACATAGCAGATTGGAACAAGCACTTAAATCCAGGCCAGGCTAGTCGGATGAGTCTGTGCTAGCTGTGAGAAACTTCAGTGAAATTAACTTAAGATGTCCTTGTTTGGTTTCCGGTAGATTCTAGTCCATTGCACAATATTATCCACATATTGGCACTCAATAGTCATTCAAATTCACAGGTTATAAGGATTGCTGGTGTGGGAAATAGAAAGATTCACAGTGGAGGAGCAGGCTGAGTTTGGGAGTAAGGCACATTACTGGAGCAGTGTAGCTGGACCTTGACTCTGCATGGTGCCTGCTACAACTGGAATATTTGATCTTGATATTCGGAGAAAAAAATGGCAAGTGTTCCATTCCCCAACACCGAAATTGGTAACCTTGATAAGTGTAAAAATGTTTCCAAAAAATGATATTGTGCACATATGAGAACATAAGACATAAGAACATAAGGGCCCAGAAATTCCAGAACGGGGCTTGCAGCGCGTGCAAGCCCCATATTTGCACTTACCCCGCGCTCGTGCCGATCAGCTTCTGGGACGCCTGAACTTGCAGAAATAGAAAGCACATTCCCGGGCAGCGTATGACGTCACGCCGCCCAGGAGTGCAGCCAGCGCGAAGCCAGGAGCGTGCAGTGTAAGTGAGACACGCCCCTTGAGGTCTCAGTTTCACTGGACACGCCCCCAATGTTTCTGTCAAGCTGCTAAGGATTTTTACATGCAAAGCAGCAGTTTAAATAGGTTTTTGGAAGTTTTTTGAAGATTTTGGTAACTTTTATAAACTTTTTAAAATGTTTACATTATTTTGAGTAATCTGAAGTAGTTTTAAAGAGAATTAAAGCAATTTAAAGACTTTTAAAAGCCCTAAAAGAATTTTTTTAATTCCATTTATTTATTTAGCAATGTCGTCGTCATACGTGTCTTCACACTGTTCCCTTTGGGGAACTGTATGAAGTGGTGGAAGGATTTATGGCCATGATTAACGCTCATTCCGTGACCGTAACCATCTTTGAACCAGCCATTAGGGCGGTTAGTCCTATGGCGGGAGGGTTTTACGGGCTCCCACAAGCTATACAAGGAGGGGGGGCCACCCACACCCACGGACGCAAATATCCCACTGGATGTCAACCCAGAATTTAGAGCCGGAGCTCCGACTCCACTTGCCGGGACTGTCTGGAGCGGGGTTCGAAACCCTACCCTGATCTGGCCCAGCGGCGGGGATCCTACCGCTATGACAAAGGCCCAATCCAATTAGCAACATGAAATGGCAGCATAGGGCCCCAGTCACGGGGAGGGAAAAGGCGCAGGAAACGTATGGGTGTCACCTTTTGTGCGGAGTGGGCCTTTTGCGTAGCAGTAAGCATCCCCGCCGCTGGGCCAGAAGGAGTAGGGTTTTGAACCCCACTCCAGACAGTCCCGGCAAGTGGAGTCGGAGCTCCAACTTTAAATTCTGGGTGGACATCCAGCGGGATGCTTGCGTCCGTGGGTGTTGGTGGCCCCCCCCCTCAGATGGGTTGTGGGAGCCCGTAAAACCCGCCCGCCATAGGACTAACCACCCTAATGGCTGGTTCAAAGATGGTTACGGTCAGGGAATGAGCGTTAATCACGGCCATAAATCCTTCCACCACTTCATACAGTTCCCCAAAGGGAACAGTGTGAGGATACGTATGATGATGACCTCTTGCGCAATGCACCTCCTTGGACCCTCAGCCGCAGATGCGAGGGGGCAAGTTGTGCAATTGTTAAATTTTTTATTTTATTGACATGTAAAATGTTGGCCCAGTAATTCCCTTCCAAATGCGCTAGTATGGTCGGGGTACTTACGCATCTGGCCGGATGAAATGCCGGTTTTCAGCATGCACAGTGCATGTGGGGAAAACCGGCATTTCCTGTCCTCTGAACGAAGGGGTTCAGAGGCAGAACGCGTGCGACTGCACAGGCAGCGCGTGCGCAGTATAATTCGCCGCTTTCATTAATGCTTTCAGTGAGGTCCAGTCATTACAACTTACACATGAAAAAAGCATGGGTACAGTTGCTCTACAGGCTGCGGAGGAAGATATTTCTTATCGTGGAGCTTCTGAAAGTATGTATGTCTGTATATATTCCTTTGCGTGTTATGTATATATTCCTTTACTTATGTGTATGAATGTATTATTTAATTATGACTTTCAGAGAAAGTAACTTATTGGAAAATCATAATTAAAAATATACATTCATACACATTAGTAAAGGAATATAAAACATACATACATATACGTAAAGGAATATATGTGGACATACATACATAACTCATTCTCACATTCCATTCACACAGCCACAATTGCTCCTTCTACCTACCGTTCTGAAAACCCGTTTAAAAAAAAAAAAATTAAAGTTTAAAACTTAGTTAAAATTTCTTAAAATAACTTCCCTCCCTTTCCCAAACCTAAATATTGCATTTCATAAGCTCCTCCATAAAATATATCTCCTTCCCCAGCCAATGAACAACTTTACACTTGCTTTTTTCAAGTGCAAGTTCTAGGGACTTACCCTCACTGAATCCATCAGTGAAATCTACAAAGTTCACTGCGCAAGCACTGCCTGTGCAGTCGCACGCGCTGTGAATAGACCTCGGGTCTGGAAATGCCGGCGTTCCCCGCATGCGCTGTTCCTGCTGAACGCCGGCATTTCCAACGGCCAGATGCGTGAGTAACCCGACCGTACTCACGCTTCTGGCCTGGAATTTCTGGCCCAAGACGTTGGAGCAGGAATAGGTCATTTGGCCCCTCAAGCCTGCTCTGCCATTCAATAAGGTCATGGATGATCTGATCTTGGTCTTAACTCCACTTCCCCGCCCGCTCCCCATAACCCTTGACTCCCCAATCTTTCAAAAATCTGTCTATCTCCACCTTAAATATATTCAATGACCCAGCCTCCACAGCTCTCTGGGGAGGAGAATTCCAAAGATTCACGACCCTCTGAGAGAAGAAATTCCTCATTTCCGATTTAAAAGGGTTTCCCCTTGTTCTGAAATTATGCCCCCTAGTTCTAGATTTCCCCATGAGGGGAAACATCCTCTCTGCATTTACCCTGTCCAGCCCCTTCAGAATCTTATATGTTTCAATAAGATCCCCTCTCATTCTTCTAAACTCCAATGAGTATAGGCCCAACCTGCTCAACCTTTCTGTGGGACTGGGGACTCAATAGCTGTGTGTTACTATAATGACAAATGTGTGGCAGGAATTTCCTTGGGACTTCTCTATCGGCCACCATAGGTGGGAGATCAGAGGAAACCCTGGATACACTGCGTACATGGAGTTTGCGCCGATCTTCCACCGAAGTTAAAATGGCCAATCGGGAGAAACCCCCCAAGGGAATTCTCAGCATTGATTCACAGCATCCATACAGCACCAGGTCTAATCAGTTCCCTTCATTCCCAACTTGCAAAATAAGCCCAGTCCAAATGTTTCTTTCCCTCCAGGTACCAGACAGAGATCTGTGCTAAATTGCTAAATGATAGCACTTGTGCAGCTGGCTTTTCAGTTACTTTCCCGATTCCACCTGCTCACATTTATCATCATCCAGTTTTCATAAAGTAAGTGACTAGAATTTAGCTAACATAGTAAAAATCAAGAAGTAGTAATGTCCCCCTCAGGATATGGTGAATAATTCTCTCTCCCACTAAAGTGTACTTTTGAATTGTAATTGTCCTGTACATAGATTATTTTCTCTTTAAAAACATTATTTTATATTAAATCCTTATTTATAATCCAATGCATGAGTACAGCAATAAAATGAACATATTGATCATGTCTACAGATGTTCTAACTTTTCATTACAGGTATCGGAAAATCATAAACGCTTGTGATTGCTGGGGAAAAATATCTTTAAATATATAAATGTTCTACAATAACGATAACCTGGAATTTGTATAGGCCATTTCAGAATGCTTTCTGGAGGTATTGTGGGAGGGGGGAATGGAGGGCACCATGCAAGAGACGGGAAAGGTTGTGGGGGTCATGGGGAAATTCAAAAACCTCAAGAGATAGCTTTTTAAGAGTCATAATGACTGAAGGATAGGTCTTTGTAAATGGAGCACAGGCAATTTGTAATCTGGAGGTGGAAGAAGGCCCACACTAGGATATATCACAAGATAATTATCGAACGGGGAGGCTATTTGGCCCATCTTGATTCATCCATCTAGCGAGAAATGAATGCCTCCTCACTGTAACATCCAACTGTTTCATAATTGATTCCGGGGTTTTTTGCCTCCATTACTCTATCTGGATGTTTAATCCACATGTTGATCAGTTTTTTTGTACAGAATAATTTCCTGATATTTATTCTGAAAGTAATCTTCTCTGGTTTGAAACTATGTTCCCTAGTTCTGCCCCCACTGTTTAATGTAATATTCCAGGTTAACTTTTTAGATACCCTTAACAATCTTACGCAATAGCAAAATACTGCAGAATCTGGAAATCTGAAATAACAACAGAAAGTGCTGGAAACACTCAACAGGTCAGGTAGCATCGAGGAGAGAGAAACAGAGTCAACATTTCGGGTGGAACCCTTCGCCAGAACTGTTCTGACAGAGGGTTCGACCTGTTTCTCTCTCCTCGATGCTGCCTGACCTACTGAGTGTTTCCAGCACTTTCTGTTGTTATTCCCTTAACAACCTTGCCTGCCTCTATAAGATCACCCCTTTGATGCCTCTTTTCTAGGCTGAAAAGCCCAAATTTCTCCAACGCTTTCTCATTGGCTAGATTGGTGCTCGCCGTGGCTCAGTGGGTAGCACTCTCACCTCTGCGTCAGAAGGGTGTGGGTTTAAGCTCCACTCCAGAGTGAGCACATAATCTAGGCTGGTGTTTCAGTGCCTTACTGTGGGAGTGCTGCACTGCCGAAGGTACCGTCTTTCGGATGAGATGTTAAACTGAGAGTCCATCTGCCCTCTCAGGTGGAAAAAAAAGATCCCACGGAGCTATTGAAAGAAGAGATGGGGAGTTCTCCAGGTGTTCTGGTCAATATTTATCCCTTAACCAGCATCACTAAAATGGATGATCTGGTCATGTGCTGTGTGCAGATTGGCTGCTGTATTTCCTACATTACAATATTACAAGACTACACTGCAAAAATACTTCATTGGCTGTAAAGTGTTTTGGGACATCCTGAGGTTGTGAAAGGTGTTATATAAATGCAAATTTTCTTTCTTTGAATACTCTCTAGAAGCTTTTTGAATTTTTCTCCCCCTCTTTGTGATGTTTCTCTTTAATTATCACGACGCCTTTAAATTTGATTTACGCACAATTTTGCTTTTCTACCAGTGGTGTCATCAATCGGCCCACCTGAGCTTGCACCTGCAGCTGTTAATAATTATGCAAATGAGGTTAGACCGGAAAATTGAGTCCCATTTGCCCTTGGGATACAGGTGGGCCTTAAAGCAGTGCCAACTAAATTTGAACTGTTTTACAGCACAGGATGAGATTGACTAGTTTAAACATAGAAAGCCGTCACTAGCGTTTAAGTTTTTAACTGATGAAACAAAAGTACACGTGAAGAGGGACGTTCCTTCCTGCCAGATCCCCACCCCTTACATTAATCGTGTAAACACACCGTCAGAGTTCTGCCCTGCTGAGAAAAGAACTTTAAACAGAGGGGTAACTTATACAATTGAGCACTCTCGGTGCAGAACCTCAGGTGATGGGAGTGCATATCGGACTTTCTGATGCTGAGCTCAGCAGGCCTGATTAATAGCCCGCTCGATTTTCCGTTCAAGCGTGTTGAGCTCAGTGACTGAGTTGCCAATATGCACTCCTGCCACGTGACCCTCTGCCAAAACTGGAAAAGTGTTACCCCCATGTTTTAATGGACTAGTTGCTCCCCTGTGGTGTTTCCCATGGATTTCTATGGATTGGCTTCTTCTTGTTTGCTGCTGTCCGGCAGTGCACAGTGAGGTGTGCTCAGACGTGGATTCTCCCAGAGTACTCCATCTGACAATAAGACTACCTGTGAGCTCATTCCCTGTCTGATGATACTGTAGATCAGAATTTCTCCACAACTGTGATATGCTGTGATTTGCTGTGCACTTTTCCTGGCCTAATAACTATGCTCTTCAGCCTTCCATCTGTTCACCCAATCATGCACGTTAAATATAATATAATAAGGAAACTCTCTTTTAACCGGCAAAATTCAGGAGTAGGTTTAGGTAAGTTTTACTATATATTAGTGGCCGTGTAACCGGGGTTCCTGGATCTGTGGCCGTGTAACCGGGGTTCCTGCACCTGTGGCCGTGTAACCGGGACTCCTGCACCTGTGGCCGTATACGGGGCTCTTGTACCTTGGTAAGTATTCCTCTCTGTAATCCAGACTTTTTGATCAACCGGCACCACGCCGGTCCCGTCGGTGCCGGATAAAAAAGAGTTTCCTGTAAATAAAATCAGCAATTCAGCTGGAGCTGCAGTGACCTTTATTTGTACCTATTTTTCCTGAGCAAGCTCCTGACTTTATCTAATTCCACAAGTTTCAAAAAATAATTAAGTAAAGTCAGGAATTCAGAAGGAGCTGAAATTTGTCTTCAAGGAACTCCAGACTTTAATTATTTTCCATCTGCATGTAACCTAAAATTAGCACAAAACACCACATGGCTGCCTTCCAGTTTGTTTGGTGAAATCTGATTGGTCGGTGGTGTCACATGCTATACGCTTAGAATGGACCAACCAGCAACATTGCAGCCTCAGCGCAGTATATAATATTACAAACTTACAATACAACAGACACACAGGGGATAATATTAACCTAACTCGCTGGGCAGGAAACCCACGGGATCGGGTGGGATGCTGGTTTAACTCTCCTTTGACTTCAATAGAGAGTAAAACCAGCGTTCCACCCAATCCCGTCAGTTTCCCGATGGGTGAGTTAAGTTAAAATTGCCCAGCAGACTCTGAAATTCCTGGAACCTTGCTCTGCTGCTCCCCCGAGGGAGGCTGACATTCCGGTCGAGGAGTTCAACTTTTAAAAATTAAATGCCCGCATTTTATCTGAAGCCACTTTCCGAGTAGCAGTTAATTGGTCTGCCAGGCCCTCTTCTTTCAGTGACATCACGGGTGGGCCTGGCGAAAGAGGCACTCGCAACTTCTCCCATCAGCATTATTGATAGAAAAAAACAAAGACTTGCATTTATATAGCACCTGTCACGACCTCGGGACATCTCAACACGCTTTACAGCCAATGAAGTACTTTTACTGTTGTAATGTAGGAAACGTGGCAGTCAGTTTGCGCACAGCAAGCTCCCTCAAAGAACAATGTGATAATGACCAGATAACCTGTTTTAGATGTTGGTTGAGGGATAAATATTGGCCAGGGCACCTGGGAGAACTCCCCTGCTCTTCTTCGAAATCGTGTCATGGGACTTTTTTACGTCCACCTAATGTCTCATCTGAAGGATGGCACTGTCTGACAGGGCAGCACTCCTTCAATACTACACTGAAGTGCCAGCTTAAATTACGTGCATAAGTCTCTGGAGTGAGACTTGAACCACACAACCTCCTGATTCAGAGGCAAGAGTGCTACCACTGAGCCACAGCTAACACTAATAGAGAAAAAGCGGTGCAGACCCAGTGGAACTTGTAGTGTATGTACCTTTAAGGGGAGAACTACTTTTTACAGCTCCTGTATACTGTAGTACCGGCAGTGACCACACCTGTATATAAACCCTGAGTAGGGATCTGTATAGTTAGTTTTAGAGTAACCCTCATCCAATAAACACCTGTTGATTGTTCCCTGCAGTCTCTTGTCTAATTATTGAAGGACACACAACATCAAGATACACGGATCTAACATTGGCGACGAGAAGATTCAAACCTACCTGCAACTCTGCATCACCTCCCAGGGATTCGCTCCTGGAGAACAGTGAAAGAAGAAGGCCGAGTCCAGAAGCTCGGGCGTCGACCATCCAGCGGAGACTTGAGCATCGCAGGGGAGGCTGTTGAGAGCTGGGCTTGGTTCTCCAGTCACGGTGGTCCAGCGAAAAGGGCTGGCAACAGGTACGGCGCAGACATTTCCCAGACAGCGGCGGTTAGAGCCGACCGACGGCACAGAAAAAGGCCGAGCAGCGTCGACGGGAGAAGAGAGAGGGTAGAGCGCACAGGGCGCAGCCGGTGTTCAGGACCGAGCGGCGTTGACGGGAGAAGAGAGAGGGTAGAGCGCACAGGGCGCAGCCGGTGTTCAGGACCGAGCGGCGTCAACGAGAGAGAGCAGAGCATAGCCGGTGTTCAAGGGCCGAGCAGCATCAACAAGAGAGAGAGGGGCGTGCAAGAAAATGCGCAGAGCGCAGCCGGTGTTCAAGGGCCGAGCAGCGTCAGCGGGGAAGAAAGGAAAGTGCAGGAGATGCCATTTTGAGCTGCAGCGGAGAAGAAGGGAGAGCGCGGGAGATGCCATTTTGAGCCAGTCTAACCACACCCAGGGATGCCGAAGAGTGGCAGTGTCACAGCGTTCGACAATGAAGTCGAAGAATGGGCGACATATGTCGAACGCATAGAATTGTACTGCAAGGCGAATGAAGGGCCAGATGACAAGAAAGCGTTGGTATTGTTGAATTCAATGGGTGCAAAAATGTATGGCTTACTGCGAAACCTAGTAACCCCAGAGAAGCTAGTGGAAAAGGATTTTGAAAACATAGTGTCAATCCTACAGGACCACTTAGACCCCACACCGCTGCTGATAGCGGAAAGATTTAAGTTTCACAAAAGGAACCAGCATAAAGATGAAAGTAATGCTGAATTTTTAATGGAACTGCGCAAGCTATCGAAACACTGCCAGTTTGGAACGGGACTAGCAGATACTTTAAGGGACAAGTTTGTGTGTGGGCTTGAAAGTGAAGGAACCCAGAAATGGCTTCTATCAGAAAAGGATCTTAAGCTGGGCAAGGCTTTCAGCATGGCAGTATCACACGAAGCAGCAGCACGGGGCGCGGCAGAGATACAACGGAGACCCCAAGAATATGGCACAAATGAAATGTCATACGGAACAGTGAAGTGCTATCGCTGCAGCAGAACAACACACGACCATAAGGATTGCTGGTTCAAGGGCCAAGTGTGAAGACAGTGTGGAAAAGCAGGACACATAGCAAGAGTCTGCAGGTCAGGGAAGAAAACCAGCAGCAAGAAATCTCCACAGGAGAAGTACAAAAAGGTACATAAGGTGACGGAGAGTAGTGCAGATGAACGGAAAAGTGATACAGACTCTGGCAGCAAGGAGCTGGGTTGTCTGAAACTACATAATGTGATCAAAATGGAGGA
Source organism: Somniosus microcephalus (assembly GCF_052327205.1). Lineage (NCBI taxonomy): Eukaryota > Metazoa > Chordata > Chondrichthyes > Squaliformes > Somniosidae > Somniosus > Somniosus microcephalus. The sequence continues at coordinate 25,505,954 of NC_141003.1, read as the reverse complement.
TCAACAAACTATCTGGGTCACGCTCAAGATAGCCGGAGTCCAAGTGAAAATGGAATTGGACAAAGGATCAGCCCTAACAGTCATAAACCGAAGGGACTATCACAGAATCACAGAATCACAGAAACCCCACAGTGCAGATAGAGGCCATTTCGGCCCATCGAGCCTGCACCGACACATATCCCACCTGATCCCCGTAACCCCTACACCAACACATATCCCACCCTATCCCCGTAACCCCATGTATTTAATCCCCCTAACACTAAGGGTCAATTTATCATAGCCAATCATCCTAACCCGCACATCTTTGGACTGTGGGAGGAAACCGGAGCACCCGGAGGAAACCCACGCAAACATGGGGAGAATGTGCAAACTCCACACAGACAGTCACCCGAGGGCCGATTCGCACCCGGGTCCCTGGCGCTGTGAGGCAACAGTGCTAACCACTATGCCACCGTGCTGCCCTACCTACAAGTGGCTATTCTCACATATACCCTTGAGAGATACAGAGATTGTCTTGAAGACGTACATGGGGCAAAAAGTCTACCCCAAAGGAAAAATAAGGGTGAACATTATATATAACGGCAAGGAAACACCAAAAATGGACCTATATGTATTGCCAGATGGAGGACCACCACTACTAGGACGTGAATGGATCCGGAAGATACAGCTAGATTGGCATTCCATACAAGCACTGACTGTAGATGCCAAAAAGGATGACGACGTCACACCTGGACGACTGTCAAAAATGCTAACTGACGCACAAGAAGTGTTCCAGGAGGGACTCGGAACACTAAAAGGCATAACAGCGATGATCAAAATAGAGGAAAATGCAAGCCCAAAGTTTTTTAAGGCCAGACCGGTACCTTATGCGACCCGCCCAGCCGTCGAAACAGAGCTGGATGGTTTGGAACATTCAGGAGTACTGTCCAAAGTGGACTGGAGCGAGTGGGCTACACCCATCGTTCCTGTAATGAAGAGGTTGTTGAGTAATACGCCTGGGGAACCAAAGAAGGTTCGCATCTGTGGGGACTTTAAGGTGACAGTGAACCCAGTCCTTCACACTGTACAATATCCGCTTCCGCGGATTGAAGATATTTTTGCCTCGCTATCTGGAGAGAAATGCTTCACTAAGATTGATCTGGCCCAGGCGTACCTGCAAATGGAGGTAGAAGAAGCCTCGAAACAGTACCTCACGATCAGCACTCATAAAGGTCTCTACCAATACAACTGGCTGGTGTTCGGGGTAGCATCAGCTCCGGCTATTTGGCAAAGGGCAATGGATCAAGTCCTGCAAGGGATTCCAGGGACCCAGTGTTATTTGGACGACATCCTGGTCACGGGCAAAAATGACAGTGATCACCTCGCCAACCTGGAGCAGGTGCTCACTAGATTGAAGGAATATGGGCTCCGAGCTAATCGCCACAAATGCGGGTTTTTCCAGAAGCAGATCTCATATTGTGGCCACGTTATTGATGAAGAGGGGTTACATAAGTTCCCTGAAAAGATTGAGGCAGTAGTCAAGGCTCCAGCACCGGAAAATGTGTCACAACTGAGGTCGTTCCTCGGGCTGGTGAACTACAACCATAAGTTCTTGCCGAATTTGTCTACAGTACTACACCCACTGAACACCCTACTGCAAACGGGGTTACCATGGAAGTGGAATGACGAATGTAAACGAGCTTTCCAGAAGTGCAAAGAATTGATCACATCAAAAGAGGTGTTGGCTCATTTCAACCCAGCACTACCAATTCGGTTGGCGTGTGATGCATCACCCTATGGCATTGGAGCGGTGCTGTCGCACAAATTCCCGGACGGCTCGGAGAGGCCAGTAGACTTTGCGTCTCGGTCACTAACCTCAGCCGAGCGTAACTTTGCCCAGATTGACAGGGAGGCCCTCAGCCTAGTGTGGGGAGTGAAAAAGTTCAACCACTATCTGCACGGGCAGAAGTTCACCTTGCTGACTGACCACCAACCACTTGTCTCCATCTTTAATCCAAAGAAGGGCGTTCCGGTGATGACTGCGCAACGGCTACAAAGATGATCCCTTTTTCTAGGGGCGAACCAATATGAAATCGAGTATAAGGGCATGAAACAGCATGGAAACACTGATGGGCTATCACGCCTGCCACTGCCTACTGTGGAGGAAGCACCAGCAGTGGACCCTGTCGAAATATTTTATTCGACTATAATTGAACGCTTGCCAGTAACTAACGCTGATATAGAGAAGGAGACCCGAAATGACCCGACACTGTCTCGGGTATATGACTTGATGGTGAAGGGATGGCCAACACATGGCGACTCACTGATGCCAGCATTCTCATCCAGAAGAGAGCAGCTGTCAGTATGCCAGGGGACCTTGATGTGTGGATCCCGAGTGGTAATTCCACCCAAGTTAAGGGAGAGAGTGCTCAATGAGCTTCACGAAGGCCATCTGGGAGGGGTGAAAATGAAAAGCCTTGCTAGGGCTTATGTGTGGTGGCCGGGGATCGATCAGCAAATCGAGGACCTGACAAAGAGCTGCTCAGGATGCCAGAAAGTCCAAAATGCACCACCACATGCCCCTCTACACCCATGGGAGTGGCCCTCATCTCCATGGCAACGGGTGCATATTGATTTTGCTGGTCCATTCATGGACTCAATGTTTTTAATAGCCATGGATGCGCACTCGAAATGGCCTGAGGTGATCAAAATGTCCTCCACCACCACGGAGAAAACTATTGCAGTCCTACGGATCATATTTGCCAGGAATGGCTTGCCAGAGCAGATTTGCTCTGATAACGGACCACAGTTTGTGTCCGAAGAGTTTCGAAGATTTATGAAAAGGAATGGGGTAAGGCATTACACATCCGCCCCGTATCATCCAGCCACAAATGGATTGGCTGAGAGGTTCGTACAAACCTTTAAAAAAGCAGTAAGGGCCATGTGCGATGACGACATTCCACTGCAGCATAAGGTGGACAATTTCCTGTTAGCCTACAGAAATACGACACATGCAGTCACCAACCAGACCTCGGCCATGACGTTCTTTAACCGAAGTTTGAGATCTCGTCTGGATTTGCTCAGACCAAATGTACGAAGAGATGTTGAGAATAAGCAATTCCAGCACATCAATGAGAAGCCGAGAAGGAGCTTCAATGTAGGGCAACCAGTCTTGGCCCGCGACTACCGAACAGGGAAATGGCAACCAGGAACGATATGCACACGGCAGGGGCCACTAATGTACACAGTGGATGTTGTGGATAACATTGTGAGACGCCATGTTGACCAGATCCTAGAGTCACAGGAACGAGTCAACCCCATGCCTCGCGTATCTGGTGATGAACCCAACATACAGGTAGCATCTACCCCAGAAACAGTAGCATCGGAAGCTGATGAACCAACCGACGACAGGGGGCCAGAATCGCCTCCGCACCAAGAGCGAGACACTCAGGAAAGGCGCTATCCAGAAAGGACCAGGAAGCCTCCCCAAAGACTGAATTTATAAATAGACTATTTTCAGTTAATGTTGCATGTTAAAAGTGTTAATTGTAATTAGTTGATATTTGATTGTTAAATGAATGTTATGGTACTGTTAATCTAAAAGGGGAGGAATTGTAGTGTATGTACCTTTAAGGGGAGAACTACTTTTTACAGCTCCTGTATACTGTAGTACCGGCAGTGACCACACCTGTCTATAAACCCTGAGTAGGGATCTGTCCAGTTAGTTTTAGAGTAACCCTCATCCAGTAAACACCTGTTGATTGTTCCCTGCAGTCTCTTGTCTAATTATTGAAGGACACACAACATCAAGATACACGGATCTAACAGAACTGTGTTCCCCTCTGTATTCTGCCCCCCGCCCCCACCCGCCTGAGTGTACACCCCAGGATTGGTCTCCAAAGCACATGCATTTGAGGGCCAATATTTCTAATACTACTATAGATGTTGCAATAGGGTCTACTTTTATGTGGTCCTATCACAACTGCTGTAGCACCTGTGTGTGGTAATTTGCCCCCTCCTGCCTGACCTGGTTGCTTTGTTCCACCAACACAGGTTGTGAGAGAACTTTTGTTAGCATTAAAGGGAAAATAGGCTTATTTCCTAATCATTATCACTGCCATTACAGCCATTAGAATATGATGCAGTACAATTAATGCCTATTGAAGAATTCTGTCAGTAGAGGCTTGGTGACAGCACAAGGGGGGACCAGGCCGTTCCCCACTACTTGGTACCGTTGAGCAGCTCCGTCGGAAATGTGTTTTGTGTGAATAAAGGAAAAGTTGTAAGTCCACTAAAGGTAACACACTTAGAAAACCCACATCATCTCAAAGCAAAAGTGAGGCTTTGAAGATAAATGGTGGTCAAGAACAATGCAGCGTGAAAATAACCTGCATTGTAAGGGTCTCACTTTGAAGAAGCTGTGATATTTCTTTCCGCAAGCTTGATTTATTTTATGATCTTATGAAGGATACTGAAACTTGGATGCAATTGAATTCATACTACTAAGGATAATTTTTTTAAATTATTGCAAGGACATTGTGGTCACTCATCCGATTAAATTTAGTACCACGAGTAGGATATTGTGCACCGTTGATATTTGCACTTTCTTTGGTTGAGAAACTCGTGAGCTGCCCACTCACACTGTGCAAGACAGCACCAGTGTGAGAAAGAGTAAAAGAGGTGGGGTCAGTTGGGAAATTTATTGCCCGTCCCTAGTTGCCCTTGAGAAGGTGGTGGTGAGCTGCCTTCTTTAACCGCTGCAGTCCGTGTGGTGAAGGTACTCCCACAGTGCTGTTAGGCAGGGAGTCCCAGGATTTTGACCCAGCGGCGATAAAGGAATGACGATATATTTCCAAGTCGGGATGGTTGTGACTTGGAGAGGAACTTGGAGCTGGTGATGTTCCCATGCACCTGCTGCCCTTGTCCTTCTAGGTGGTAGAGGTCACGGGTTTGGGAAGTGCTTTTTGAAGAAGCCTTGGCGAGCTGCTGCAGTGCATCCTGTAGATGGTGCACACTGCATCCACGTTGCACCAATGGTGGAGGTAGTGAATGTTTAAGATGGTGGATTGGGTGCCAGTCAAGCTGGCTGTTTTGTACTGGATGGTGTCGAGCTGCATGAGTGTTGTTGGAGCTCTGCTCATCGAGGCAAGTGGAGAGTATTCCATCACACTCCTGACTTGTGCCTTGTAGGTGGTGGAAAGGCTTTGAGGAGTCAGGAGGTGCATCACTCGCTGCAGAATACCTAGCCTCTGACCTGCTCATGTAGCCACAGTATTTATGTGGCTTGTCCCCAGTTAAGTTTCTGATCAATGGTGAACCCCAGGATGTTGATGGTGGGTGATTTGATGATGGTAATGCCGTTGAATGTCAAGGAAAGGTGGTTAGACTCTCTCTTGTGAGAGAAGGTCATTGCCTGGCACTTGTGCGCCACAAATGTTACATGCCACTTATAAGCCCAAGCCTGAATGTTGTCCATCTCTTGCTACATGCGGGCATGGACTGCTTCATTATCTGAGGAATTGCAAATGGAACTGACACTGTACAATCATCAGCGAACAACCCCAATTCTAACTGTATGATGGAGGGAAGGTCATTGATGAAGCAGCTGTAGATGGTTGGGCCTAGGACACTGGCCTGAGAAATTCCTACAGCGATGTCCTGGGGCATCCCCAACAACCATAACCATCTTCCTTGGTGCTAGGTATGACTCCAGTCAGTGGAGAGTTTTCCCTTGTTCCCCATTGATTTCAATTTTACTAGGGCTCCTTGGTACCATACTCGGTCAAATGCTGCCTTGATATCAAGGGTAGTCACTCTCACCTCACCTCTGGAATTCAGCTCTTTTGTCCATGTTTGGACCAAGGCTGTAATGAGGTCAGGAGCCGAGTGGTCCTGGCAGAACCCAAACTGAGCATCGGTGAGCAGGTTATTGGTGAGTAAGTGCCGTATGATAGCATTGCTGATGAAACCTTCCATCACTTTACTGATGATTGAGAGTCGGCTGATGGAGCGGTAATTGGCCGGATTGGATTTTTCCTGCTTTTTGTGGACAGGACATACCTGGGCAATTTTCCACTTTGTCGGGTAGATGCCAGTGTTGTAGCTGTACTGGAACAGCTTGGCTAGAGGCGCGGCTAGTTCTGGAGCACAAGTCTTCACCACTATAGCCGGGATACTGCCGGGGCCCATAGACTTTGCTGTATCCAATGTACACAGCAGTTTCTTGATATCACGTGGAGTGAATTGAATTGGCTGAAGTACTTTTGAAGTGTAGTCACTGTTGTGATTTAGGAATCATGGCAGCCAATTTGCGCAAAGAAAGTTCCCACAAACAGCAATGAAATAAATGATCTGATCCTCTGTTTTAGGTGTTGCGTGAGGGATAAGTGTTGGCCAAGTCACCAGGAGAATTTCGCTGCTCTTCTTCGAATAGTGCCAGGGGAGCTTCTACGTCCACCTGAGAGGGCAGATGGGGCCTTGGTTTAATGTCTCATCCAATAGACGGCACCTCCGACAGTGTAGCACTCCCTCAGTACTGCACTGGATTGTCAGCCTGTATTATGTGCTCAAGTCTCTGGAGTGGGACTTGAACCCACAACCTTCTGACTCAGAGGTGAAAGTTCACCTTTCGCAGGAGCCTGAAAAGGTGTTTGAGTGTAGGTGGTTACAGAAAGGGTGGATGAGTCTAGGACACTGAGATCATTTAACAAACAGTGACATACTGTAATGGGGAGATTGTAGGGTTGGTAAACTGCCAGCATTCCTCCCCCCAAAATTGTACCTCCACTCCCTGACAGACCCCATTAGTACATCTTCACCTGGTTTACCTTCAGATCAAAAGACAGCACAGAAAGCCTTAAGAGAGCCTGGCAATATGACCCAGGGTACTAGATACTCGAGGAGGGATGAAAAATAAGAGGTCCCAGTGTACCCTCTGGGCACAGCAGCTCGCATCCTCTCAATCTGAAAAAACTCCTTTTAACCTCTACTCTTTGCTTTCTCTTCCCTAAGCATCTCTCTGCCCATGTGGCTGCACTCCCTTTAACAAAGCTCACTGCTGTACTACAGCAATCAAACTGATATATTGTAGGAATCGACAGATCCCTAACTGAAGTACTGAGGTCGAGCCAGTCCGATAATAAAACAAAGTTTAATGTAAACTAGAGAACAAACAATGGCATGCAGGAAAAACAATCAACAGGTCTTTTCTTAATGCTGGCTTCACCAGGTCTGAACTGGGAACCTCCCAGTCTGACGTCATGACGTCATGACGTCATCACGTTTCCTGCCATTCGGGATGTCACGTGACCAACGTGATGACGTCATCGCACCGGTTCTGGGACTTACCCAGAACTGGATATTTACATACAGTAAACAAACCTAGGTGCTGTAGCACTCTGTTAAAGGCAGTTATACAGCTATACAGGAGTCCCTTGGTGGCTTTGCCACATGCACCCCCCCAGAAGTGTCTTTAACCTCAAAAGTCAATCGCAGAGGAGGTCGGACGAGCCTGTTCGAACGACTCTGATATTCCCGGAGAAGAATGGGTCCGGTAGACGATGAGCTGGTCTGCGGAACAGTCTGGTCAGGCGTGGCGGCCACGGTCGGCCGCCCATGTCGCGGTAGCTGCGCTGTCTCGACCAGTCACTCGAGGTCCAGGTGTGCGGCCTTGAGGCGGTCCACGGAAATGTGGTCAGGCTTGCCCCCAACGTCCACTAAAAAACTCTTGGCGCCCGCCTGCAGTACCTGGAAAGGGCCCGTATATGGAGGCGTGAGAGGACTACGGTGGGCGTCATGCCTGACAAAAACAAATTTAGCCCACATAAGCTCCGGCGGAACGCGTGACGCGGGCAACCCGTGATGTGATGTCGGAATGGGCTGAAAAGATTGAGCTGCGTCCCGGTGAGCCTGCAGTTGTTCAGCCGCCGACCAAGGACGCGTTGGTGACGGAAGAAACTCGCCGGGCCGGGCACCCGGAGCGGTTGGCCATAAACCAGTTCGGCAGCCAATGCCTGCAGGTCCTCTTTAGGCACTGTGCGTAACCCGAGCATCACCCAAGGCAGCTTGTCCATCCATGTGGTCCCCTGGAGGCTGGCCCGCAGCGACGCCTTCAAGGACCGATGAAAACGCTCACATAATCCATTGGCCTGCGGATGGTAGCCCGTGGTCCGATGGAGCTTGGTGCCCAAACCCAAGGCGACGGTGTTCCACAAAGCAGACGAGAACTGCGGCCCGCGATCCGACGAAATATCAGATGGAACACCGAAACGTGCAACCCAGGATGAGAGAAAAGCCCGGGCGACATCCGCGGAGGTGGTGGACGTCAAAGGAATGGCCTCCGGCCACCTGGTGGTACTGTCGACTATAGTCAAAAGATGTGTGAAATCTTGTGACGGCGGTAGTGGGCCAATGAGGTCGACATGGACGTGATCGAAACGCCGCTCCAGTACTTTGAAAACGACGACGGGAGCTTTGACCTGTCGCTGTACCTTAGCCCGCTGGCACACGACGCAGGTGTTGGCCCAGTCGCGGACATCTTTTCGCATTCCTCTCCAGACGAACCTGGACGCCAGTAATTTTTGTGAAGACCTCACGCCAGGGTGGGCAAGCCCATGAATGGCATCGAAAACGTTCCTACACCAGGACAGCGGAACGATCGGGCGGGGGTCCCCCAAGGAGACGTCGCAGAGCAGGGATGTGCCAGCCGAGTGGAAAAGCACATCCGCTGGCTGAAGGCAGGAGGAGTCGGTGCGGAAAGCTTGCGTTTCCGGATCGGTCGCTTGGTCAGCAGCCATGAGTGAATAATCGAGTCCCAGCTGGACGGCCTGGACAGTCGCACGCGAGAGGCAATCAGCGACCACGTTGTCCTTGCCGGCCACGTGCCGGATGTCGGTGGTGAACTCGGAAATAAAGGTGAGCTGTCGTTGCTGTCGAGCTGACCACGGCTCAGCCGTCTTGGCCATGGCAAACGTCAGGGGCTTGTGATCCACAAACGCGGTGAATTGGCGTCCCTCCAACAGAAAATGAAAATGGCGGATGGCCAGAAACAACGCCAACAACTCCCTGTCGAACGTGCTGTAGCTGCGTTCATTATGACGCAATTGGCGACTAAAAAACGCCAGCAGTTGCCACGTCCCGTCGACCCATTGCTCCTGCACGGCACCTACGGCGTAGTCCAAAGCGTCAGTCATAAGCGCGATGGTGGCGTCAGGCAGCGGGTGCGCCAACATCGTTGCGTTTGCGAGAGCATCTTTCGTGTCCACAAAAGCACAATCCATCTCTGGTGTCCAGACCACAGGTTCTTTCCCCGGTTTCCCTCTGAGTGCCTCGTAGAGTGGCCGCATAAGCTGCACGGCCCGGGGAACAAACCGATGGTAAAAATTTACCATACCGAGGAACTCCTGGAGCGCTTTAACGGATTGCGGGCGTGGAAAAGCAGCGATCGCCTCCACCTTCGACCAAAGTGGCACTGCTCCCTCCGCAGTGATGCGGTGGCCCAAAAAGTCGATCTGTCGCAGCCTGAATTGGCATTTGGCCAGGTTAATTATGAGGCCATGCTGATGGAGGCGGCGAAAAAGGAGGCGCAGGTGGCTGAGATGTTCCTCTTTCGAAGTACTGGTGACCAGGATGTCATCGAGATACACAAACAGGAACTTAAGGTCCCGCAGCATTGAATCCATAAGGCGCTGGAACGCCTGCGCCGCATTCTTGAGCTCGAACGGCATTCGGAGGAATTCAAACAGTCCGAACGGGGTAATGACCGCCGTCTTCTGGATGTCCTGGGGGTGGACGGGCACTTGATGGTACCCCCAGACGAGGTCGATTTTGGAAAAAAATGAATTGCCCGCCAAGTGTGCGGAGAAATCTTGGATGTACGGTATTGGGTACCGGTCGGGCGTCGTGACCTCATTGAGGCACCGATAATCGCCGCAGGGCCGCCAACCACCGCCGGGCTTAGGGACGATATGAAGTGGCGAAGACCAGGGACTATCCGACCGGCGAACAATCCCCAGCTGCTCCATGGTGGCGAACTCCGCCTTCGCGGCCTCGAGTTTACTGGGTTGCAGCCGCCGAGCCCGGGCATAGACCGGAGGTCCGGTCGTCGCGATGTGGTGCTCCACACCATGTTTAGCGGTCGTTGCCGAGAAGATGGGCTGAGTTAGATCCGGAAATTCCCCGAGAAGGCGGGCGATGTCGTCGGGCGCTGGCGCGGTGCAGGAAACTGCGTGAGTCGTGCCGAAACCCCGAAAGCACAGGATGGAGGCAAACGTGGTGGCGTGAATCAGACGGTGATTTTGTAAATCAACCAATAGGTCATTGAAAGAGAAGAAGTCAGCGCCGAGGATTGCCTGTTCGATTTGGGCGGTGATAAACTCCCATAGGAAACGTTGCCCGCCGAAACACACCTGGATCTGCTGCGTCCCGAACGTACGAATAGCACTGCCGTTGGCGGCCTGGAGTGGAGAACCGCGCCTACCGGCCCTGACGTCGAGGAGCGAAGCGGGAAGGATGCTGCACTGGGCGCCCGTGTCACACAAACACCGCCGGCCCGAAATGGAGTCGGTGATATAAAGTAACTTCCCGGAATCTCCAACCGCCATCGTAGTTGCAAAACCGACCTCGGGGTCATCCTTCCGCTCATGCAGTCGGTGCTGTTGCTTTCTCGTTGCATTAGGCACGAAAGTACAGGGAGGACGGCAGCATCTGGCTTTTGGGCCGAAACGGGCGTGATAGTAACTGAGACCGGATGGTGGAGGCGCCAAGGCGGGGTTCTTCGGGGCGTGACGCTTCGAGGTGGCGCAGTTCTGCTGCATCACCGCATAAATGGTGTCGGCTTCGGCCGCGAGCGCTACACCGTCTGTAGCCTCCGACCTGACGAGGCTGTTTGCACCTGCTCGGGAAGCTGGCTCAGGAACAGTTGCTGAAACAGAAAACACTGCGGCTCAGAACCGAGGAGCGTGAGCATCTGGCTCATCAGCTCAGATGGCTTGGCGTCGCCTAACCCGGGCAGTGTGAGTAAACGTCGCGCGCGCTCCGCTTTCGTGAGGACGAAAACCTGCATTAGTCAAGCCTTAAGCGTATCATACTTGTTATCTACGGGCAGGGTCTCCAGCAGACTGATGATCCTCAAAGCCGTCGAGTTGTCCAGTGCGGAGACCACGTAACGATAACGGGTCTGATCCAGCACGATGTTCCGAAGCTGGAACTGAGCTTCCGCTTGGACGAACCAGGAAGCCGCCTGTTGTTCCCAAAATTGAGGGAGCTTCAAGGTTGCTGCATTAACATCCATCGTTTTGTTCTGCGCGTCCTCCGCGAATATCGTCCGTGAAGCTTCAGGGTCACCAATGTAGGAATCGACAGATCCCTAACTGAATTACTGAGGTCGAGTCAGTCCGATAATAAAACAAAGTTTAATGTAAACTAAAGAACAAACAATGGCATGCAGGAGAAACAATCAACAGGTCTTTTCTTAATGCTGGCTTCACGAGCTCTGAACTGGGAACCTCCCAGTCTGACGTCATGACGTCATGACGTTTCCCGCTGTTCGGGATGTCACGTGACCAACGTGATGACGTCATCGCGCCGGTTCTGGGACTTACCCAGAACTGGCTATTTACATACAGTAAACAAACCTAGGTGCTGTAGCACTCTGTTAAAGGCAGTTATACAGGAGTCCCTTGGTGGCTTTGCCACAATATAACTTTAGGCACCTTGGGGAAAGGTTGAAGAGCCTTGGATTGTTTATTCTGGAGACGAGATTATGCAAATGTTCAAGATTCTTAAATTAAAGATGAATTGAACCCTGACATAAATGGGCCATAATTTGCTGTCAAAATAATGGTGAGGCTAATGGCATTCATCGTTATTTATGCGTAAATGGTACAGCAACTTCAGGCGAAGGGCAGATGCGCAGTTAAACTCAAAAATCCCAAAATTGGTGTCCGAGTTGCGTGGCATCTCATTGTCTGCCTCACCATTGAAACGCATGGCATAAAGTTACTGTATTTGCATGGGAGATACAAACTAAACTCACCACGGAAAGTTAAGCCTTGCCCATTTCAGTCTACGCATCCTTTTAATGATGTGTTAAGTGTTAATTACTGCCAGTCAACCTCTCTACCACTGAAAATTAACTATTACTCTTTCCTTCAGGTTTTAATCGTTGTTGGAGATTTTTAAAATGTAAATCTTAAATTTAAACATTTTTTAAAACTTTGCCTTTCTGTCTCTTTTTTCTCTCTTTCTTAATCCAATCGTTCTTTCCCTCTCGTTATCTCTCTTTCTGTACCTGATTTGACATTGAATTCACCCACTCTAATTTATACCTCCTTCTCAGTCCCTGTGTGTTTATTTCACAATCCTTCAATCTGATTGGTTAAGGAGATACACAGTTGCTTGCCCTCTTCACTCAGGTCCCAGATGCCCTGTTTCCCTCGCTGTGCCGTTATCAGCTCGCACTTTCAGAAACTTCCCATGCAAAAAGTTTAAAAACCTAAACGTGGCAAGTCTAATTAACGGCAGATGCCATTAAATTCACTCCTACAGCAAATTATGGCCAAATATGTTTCGACAGAGTCGAGAACCAGGAGGCACCAGCTCAAGCTTAGATGAGGGAAAGAGCAAACACAGTTTAGATTGAAATACTTTAGGCAGAGGGTGGGGAAGGTGTAGAGTGTGCTGCTCGGGCAGATAATGTGGGAAACATTTCAGTGGATTTGGATTGATATTTGTGGGAGTGGGTGGTTGAAAGGTATTCGTTCTTGAGCCTGGCCAGATGGACTGCAGAGTCTTTTCCAGCTCTGTACTTTCCTAGGTTCTCAGATAACCTCCGTAGATCTCCAAGGATTTGAAAGCTGCTCCTGTTTTCTTTTTCTTTTGTATGGTAGTAGCAAAGCAAATAAAATGTCAATATCTAAGTTGGATATCCAGGCCAAAGCTTCTGGTGTAACAGCGTGGATATCTTGTAGGCTGCCTGTGAATTTCCTCTGAGGGCAGTGCTCAATGGCGTGCTCCAGGGTCTGATTAGGATCTCCACAGTCGCATAATAGAAATGCTTTAATCTTCCATCTATGGAGAAGGTGGCAGCATCTACCATGACTGGTTCTGACGACCATGACTGGTTCTGAGGTGGTTGATGGTTGTCCACTGTTTGCGAGGAAGGTTCGATCCTTCAGGTTGTACTGTGGGGTCCTCTATAAGGAATCCATTCCATATAGATTCATAGAATCATAGAATGGTTACAGCACGGAAGAAGGCCATTTGGCCCATCTAGTCCATGTCAGCTCTCTGCAAACGCACTTCAGCTAGTCCCACTCCCCCACCCTTTCCCTGTAGCCCTACAATTTTTTTCCTTCAGGTACTTATCCAACTCCCTTTTCAAAACCATGATTGAGTCTGCCTGCACCTCACTTTCAGGCATTGCATTCCAGATCTTAACCACTTGCTGAGTAAAAATGTCATCTTTGGTTCTTCTGCCAATCACCTTAAATCTGTGTCCTTTGTTTCTTGACCCTTCTGCCAATGGGAACAGTTTCTCTCTATCTACCCTGTCCAGACCCCTCATGATTTTGAACACCTCTATCAAATCTCCTCTCAATCTTCTCTGCTCTAAGGAGAACAACCCCAGCTTCCCCAGTCTATTCACGTAACTGAAGTCCCTCATCCCTGGAATCATTCTCGTAAATCTTTTCTGCACCCTCTCTAAGGCCTTCACATCCTTCCTAAAGTGTGGTTCCCAGAATTGGACACAATACTCCAGTTGAGGCCAAACCAGTGTTTTAAGAACATAAGAAATAGGAGCAGGAGTAGGCCATTCAGCCCCTCGAGCCTTCTCCGCATTCAATAAGATCATGGCTGATCTTCTACCTCAATTCCACTTTCCTGCACTATCCCCTTATCCCTTGACTCCCTTAATATCCAAAAATGTATCGATCTCTGTCTTGAATATACTCAACGGCTGAGCCTCTGGGGTAGAGAATTCCAAAGATTCACCACCCTCTGAGTGAAGAAATTTCCCCTCATCTCAGTCCTAAATGGCAAACCCCTTATTCTGAGACTGTGACCCTTGATTCGAGACTCCCCAGCCAGGGGAAACATCCTCCCTGCATCTACCCTGTCAAGCCCTGTAAGAATTTTGTATGTTTCAATGAGATCACCTCTCATTCTTCTAAATTCTAGAGAATATAGGCCTAGTCTACTCAATCTCTGCTCATAGGACAATCCCCCCATCCCAGGAACCATTCTGGTGAACCTTCATTGCACTTCCTTTATGGCAAGTATATCCTTCCTTAGGTAAGGAGACTAAACTGTACACAATACACCAGGTGTGTTCTCACCAGGGCCCTATAAATTTGCAGTAAAACGTCTTTACTCATACTCAAATCCTCTTGTAATAAAGGCCAATGTACAATTTGCTTTCCTAATTGCTTGCTCTACCTGCATGTTAACTTTCAGTGATTCGTGTACAAGGACACCCAGGTCCCTATGACCAACAACATTTCCCAATCTCTCACCATGTAAAAAATACTCCGCTTTTCTATTTTTCCTACCAAAGTGGATAACTTCACATTTCTCCACATTATATTCCATTTGCCATGTTCTTGCCCACTCACTTAGCTTCTCTATATCCCCTCAAAGCCTCTTTGCATCCTCCTCACAACTTACATTCCTACCTGTAGTGTATGTGCCTTTAAGTCAGAACTAATTTTACAGCTCCTGTATACTGTAGTACCGGCAGTGACCACACTGGTATATAAGCTTTGCGCATGCCTCTGTACCCCCAGTCTAGAGACTACCCTCCTCCAGTAAAGACCTGTTTATTGTTAATGTACAGCATCCGTGTGATTATTTAATAATAGCATATCCACTGAACCACGGATCCAACAGTGGGGACGAGTGTCGATTCGAATCTACCTGCAAAATAAATAAAAAAATAGTCGAGGCCAGGAACACGGGCGTCGGCCACGAGCAACCGCCCAGCAGTCAGGCAGAGATTGAACTTCGCAGGGGAGGCTGTGGAGAGTCGGGCTTGGTTCCCCAGCCACGACGAGCAGTAAGAGACCGACGACAGGTCCAGCGCAGACCCTTCCCGAGCAGCGGCGGCTGGAGCTGACCGACGGCGGAGAGAAAGTCGAGCAGCGCCGACGGGGTAAGACAGAGGGTGAAGAGCGCAGGGCGCAGCCGGGGGTTGAACACCGAGCGGCGTTGAGAAAAAGAAAACAAACCGGAGAGAGAGAGGGTAAAGAAACAGCCGGGTTCTAGACTGAGCGGCGTCGAAAAAATAAAAAGAAGAACGCGCAGAACACAGCCAGGGCTCACGGGCTGAACAGGGTCCGCGGGGCGAAGAAAGGGGAGATGCCATTGAGCCGCGGAGAAGGAAGAGTGCGGGAGGTGCCATTTTTAGAAGCCGCAGCGGAGAAGAAGGGCGAGTGCGGGAAGGAAGGAAAGCGCGGGAGATGCCATTTTGTGCCAGCGGAGAAGAAGGGGAAGTGCGGGAGGCACCATTTGTGACAGTTAACTCACACCCAAGGATGCCGAAGAGTGGCAGTATCTCTACGTTCGACAATGAAGTCGAAGATTGGGCGACATATGTGGAACGTATTGAGGTGTACTGCAGGGCGAATGAAGTGCCAGATGCTAATAAAGCACTGGTTCTGTTAAATTCCATGGGTGCAAAAACTTATGGGTTACTGCGAAATCTAATAACCCCAGAGAAGCCGGTAAACAAGAATTTTGAAAGCATAGTAGAAATCCTACAGGACCACTTAAACCCCACACCGCTGCTGATAGCAGAATGATTTAAGTTCCATAAAAGGAACCAACACAAAGACGAAAGCAATGCTGAGTACCTAACGGAACTGCACAAGCTATCGAAACACTGCCAGTTTGGAGCGGGACTAGCAGATACGTTAAGGGACAGGTTTGTGTGTGGGCTACAAAGTGAAGGAACCCAGAAACGGCTTCTATCAGAAACGGACCTTACGCTGGACAAAGCTATCAGTATGGCAGTAGCACATGAAGCAGCCGCAAGGGGCGCTGCGGAGATACAACGGAGACCGCAAGAATATGGCACCAATGAAATGTCCTATGGAACAGGGAAGTGCTATCGCTGCGGCAGAACAACACATGACCAGAAAGATTGTTGGTTCAAGGACCAAGTGTGCAGACAGTGTGGGAAAGCAGGACACATAGCAAGAGTCTGCAGGTCCGGGAAGAAAACCAACAGTAAGAAATCTCCACAGGAGAAGTACAAAAAGGTACACCAGGTGATGGACAGTGGTTCAGATGAACAGAAAAGTGACACAGACTCCGGAAGCAAGGAGCTGGGTTGTCTGAAACTACATAAGGTAACAGAAATGGAGGATCACCAGACTATCTGGGTTACACTCAAGATAGACGGAGTCCAAGTAAAAATGGAATTAGACACAGGGTCAGCTCTAACAGTCATAAATCAAAGAGACTACAAGCGGCTATTTTCACACTTACCCTTGAAAGCTACAGAGATTGACTTGAAGACGTATACGGGGCAAAAAGTCTACCCCAAAGGAAAAATAAGGGTGAAAGTGACATATAAAGGCCAGGAAATACCTAAAATGGATATATATGTATTGCCAAATGGAGGACCACCACTGCTAGGACGTGAATGGATCAGGAAGATACAATTAGATTGGCATTCCATACAGGCACTGAAGGTTGAGGCCAAAAAGGATGACGACGTCACACCTGGACGACTGTCAAAAATGCTAACTGACGCAAAAGAAGTGTTCTAGGAGGGACTAGGAACACTAAAAGGAATAACAGCAATGATTAAAATAGAGGAAAATGCAAGCCCAAAGTTTCTGAAGGCCAGACCAGTGCCTTATGCGATCAGACCAGCTGTTGAAGCAGAGCTGGAAGGGTTGGAACGTTCAGGAGTACTGTCCAAAGTGGACTAGAGCGAGTGGGCTACATCCATCGTTCCTGTAATGAAGAGGTCGTTGAGTAATACGCCTGGGGAACCAAAGAAGGTCCGCATCTGTGGGGATTTTAAGGTGACAGTGAACCCAGTCCTTCACACGGTGCAATATCCGCTTCCACGAATTGAGGATATTTTCGCCTCGCTGTCTGGAGGTAAACGCTTCACCAAAATTGATCTAGCCAGGCGTACTTGCAAATGGAGGTAGAAGAAGCTTCGAAACATTACCTTACGATCAACATTCATAAAGGCCTCTATCAATACAACCGGCTGGTGTTTGGAGTAGCCTCGGCTCCGGCTATCTGGCAAAGGGCGATGGATCAGGTCCTGCAAGGGATTCCAGGGACCCAGTGTTATTTGGACGACATCTTCGTCACGGGCGAAAATGACGGTGATCACCTCGCCAACTTGGAGAAGGTGCTCACCAGATTAAAGGAGTATGGGCTACAAGCTAATCGCCACAAGTGCGAGTTTTTCCAGAAATAGATCTCGTATTGTGTCCACGTCATCGATGAAGAGGGGTTACATAAGTCCCCTGACAAGATTGAGGCAGTAGTCAAGGCTCCAGCACCGGAAAATGTGTCACAACTGAGGTCGTTCCTCGGGCTGGTGAACTACTACCACAAGTTCTTACCAAATTTGTCTATGGTATTACACCCGCTGAACACCCTACTGCAAACAGGGGTACCATGGAAGTGGGATGACGAATGTAGACGAGCTTTCCAGAAGTGTAAAGAATTGATCACATCAAAAGAGGTGTTGGCCCATTTCAACCCAGCACTATCAATTCGTTTGGCATGTGATGCATCACCCTATGGTATTAGAGCGGTGCTGTCGCACAAATTCCCAGATGGGTTGGAGAGGCTAGTAGCCTTTGCGTCTCGGTCACTAACCTCAGCCGAGCGCAACTACGCCCAGATTGACAGGGAGGCCCTCAGCCTAGTATGGGGAGTAAAAAAATTCAACCACTATCTGCATGGGCAGAAGTTCACCTTTCTGACTGACCACCAACCACTTGTCTCCATCTTTAATCCTAAGAAGGGCGTTCCAGTGATGACTGCACAGCGGTTACAAAGATGGTCCCTGTTTCTAGGGGCGAATCAATATGAAATAGAATATAAAGGCACGAAACAGCTTGGGAACGCTGATGGGCTATCGCGCCTGCCACTGCCTACTGTGGAGGAAGCACCAGCAGTGGACCCTATTGAGATATTTTATTCGTCAATAATTGAACGATTGCCAGTAACAAACGCGGATATAGAGAAGGAGACCCACAATGATCCGACGCTGTCAAGGGTATATGAATTGACGGTGAGGGGATGGCCACTGTTGCCAGCATTCTCATCCAGAAGAGAACAGCTGTCAGTATGCCAGGGGACAGTGATGTGTGGATCCAGAGTGGTGATTCCACCCAAGTTAAGGGAGAGAGTGCTAAATGAGCTACATGAAGGTCATCTGGGGGGAGTGAAAATGAAAAGCCTTGCTAGGGCTTATGTGTGGTGGCCGGGAATCGATCAACAAATTGAAGACCTAACTAAGAGCTGCTTCGGATGCCAGAAGGTCCAAAATGCACCACCACATGCCCCTCTACACCCATGGGAGTGGCCCTCCTCTCCATGGCAACGGGTGCATATTGATTTCGCTGGTCCATTCATGGACTCAATGTTCTTAATAGCAGTGGATGCTCATTCAAAGTGGCCTGAGGTGATAAAAATGTCTTCAACCACTACAGAGAAAACGATTGCAGTCCTATGGACCATATTTGCCAGAAACGGTTTGCCAGAGCAGATTTGCTCTGATAATGGACCACAGTTTGTGTCCGACGAGTTCCAAAAATTTATGAGAAGGAATGGGGTAAGGCATTACACATCCGCCCCGTATCATCCAGCCACAAATGGATTGGCTGAGAGGTTAGTACAAACCTTTAAGAAGGCGATCAAGGCCATGTGCGGTGATGAAATTCCACTACAGCATAAGATGGCCAATTTCTTATTAGCCTACCGAAACGCGACACATGCAGTTACCAACCAGACCCCGGCCATGATGTTCTTTAACCGAAGGTTGAGATCTCGTCTGGACTTGCTCAGACCAAATGTGCGAAGAAATGTTGAGGACAAACAATTCCAGCACATCAATGAGAAGCCGACAAGGAGCTTCAATGTAGGGCAACCAGTCTTGGCCCATGACTATCGAACGGAGAAATGGCAACCCGGAACGATATGTACAAGGCAGGGGCCAGTAATGTACACAGTGTATGTCAGGGAGAACATTGTGAGATGCCACGTCGATCAGATCTTAGCGTCACAGGAACGTGTCAACCCCATGTCTCGAGTACCTGGGGATGAACCCGACATACCGGTAGCATCTACTTCAGACCCAGTAGCAGTGGAACCTGATGAACTACCCGATGAAAAGGGGTCAGAATCGCCTCTGCACCAAGAACAAGAACCTCCGGAAAGGCGCTATCCCGAAAGGGTCAGGAAGCCGCCCCAAAGAGTGAATGTATAAATGGACTTTTGTTGTTTAATGTACATGTTGAAATGTTAATTGTTATTTGAATATTAGGGGTACTACTAATCTAAAAGGGGAGGAATTGTAGTGTATGTGCCTTTAAGTCAGAACTACTTTTCCAGCTCCTGTATACTGTAGTACCGGCAGTGACCACACTGGTATATAAGCTTTGCGCATGCCTCTGTACCCCCAGTCTAGAGACTACCCTCCTCCAGTAAAGACCTGTTTATTGTTAATGTACAGCATCCGTGTGATTATTTAATAATAGCATATCCACTGAACCACGGATCCAACACTAACTAGCTTTGTTTTATAGAGGTTCATCATCATTTCCTTGCTTTTGTACTCTATACCTCTATTCATGAAGCCAAGGATCCCGTAAGCTTTTTTAACTGCTTTCTCAACCTGCCCTGCCACCTTCAATGATTTCTGCACATATACCCCTAGGTCTCTCAGTTCATGTACCCCTTTAGGATTGTACTCTTTAGTTTATATTTCCTCTCCTCATTCTTTCTATCAAAATGTATCATTTT
>NC_141003.1:25315977-25468477 GCF_052327205.1 Somniosus microcephalus | reverse complement strand
AACCCTAACCCTAAAACTAACTGAAACCTTAACACTAACCCTAACCCTAACCCTAACCCTAACACTAACCCTAACCCTAACCCTAACACTAACCCTAACCCTAACACTAAACCTAACACTAACACGAAGCCTAACACTAACCCTAACCCTAACACTAACACTAACCCTAACC
Organism: Somniosus microcephalus; assembly: GCF_052327205.1. Taxonomy (NCBI): domain Eukaryota; kingdom Metazoa; phylum Chordata; class Chondrichthyes; order Squaliformes; family Somniosidae; genus Somniosus; species Somniosus microcephalus. Next base: position 25,468,305 of record NC_141003.1, on the reverse strand, counting down.
CTAACCCTAACACTAACCCTAACCCTAACCCTAACCCTAACCCTAACACTAACCCTAACACTAGCCCTAACCCTAACCCTACCACTAATCCTAACACTAACAATAACCCTAACACTAACCCTAACCCTAACACTAATCCTAATCCTAACACTAACCCTAACCCTAACACTAACCCTAACCCTAACCCTAACCCTAACCCTAAACCCTAACCCTAACCCTAACCCTAACCCTAACCTAGCTTTGTTTTATAGAGGTTCATCATCATTTCCTTGCTTTTGTACTCTATACCTCTATTCATGAAGCCAAGGATCCCGTAAGCTTTTTTAACTGCTTTCTCAACCTGCCCTGCCACCTTCAATGATTTCTGCACATATACCCCTAGGTCTCTCAGTTCATGTACCCCTTTAGGATTGTACTCTTTAGTTTATATTTCCTCTCCTCATTCTTTCTATCAAAATGTATCATTTTTACTTTTCTGCATTAAATTTCATCTGCCACGTGTCCGCCCATTCCACCAGACTGTCTATGTCCGCTTGAGGTCTATCACTATCCTCCTCACTGTTCACTATAGTTCCAAGCTTTGTTTCATCTACAAATTTTGAAATTGTGCCCTGTACACCCACATCCAAATCATTAATATTTATCAAGAAAAGCAGTGGTCCTAGAACCGACCCCTGAGGAACACCACTGTATACCTTCCTCCAGTCCGAAAAACAACTGTTAACCATTACACTCTGTTTCCTGTCACTTAGCCAATTTCGTATCTATGCTGCATTTAGGGTTAGGGCTAGGGTAGGCTCAACCCTAACCCTAACACTAACCCTAACACTAACCCTAACCCTAACACTAACCCTAACCCTAACACTAACCCTAACCCTAACACTAACCCTAACCCTAACCCTAACACTAACCCTAACCCTAACACTAACCCTAACCCGAACACTAACCCTAACACTAACACTAACCCTAACCCTAACCCTAACACTAACCCTAACCCTAACACTAACCCTAACCCTAACCCTAACCCTAACTCTAAATCTAACACTAGCCCTAACCCTAACCCAAACACTAACCCTAACCCTAACCCTAACACTAACTGAAACCTTAACACTAACCCTAACCCTAACCCTAACCCTAACACTAACCCTAACCCTAACCCTAACACTAACCCTAACCCTAACCCTAACACTAACCCTAACCCTAACACTAAGCCTAACCGTAACCCTAACCCTAACCCTAACACTAAACCTAACACTAACACGAAGCCTAACACTAACCCTAACCCTAACACTAACACTAACCCTAACCCTAACCCTAACACTAACCCTAACCCTAACCCTAACCCTAACCCTAACACTAACCCTAACACTAGCCCTAACCCTAACCCTACCACTAATCCTAACACTAACACTAACCCTAACACTAACCCTAACCCTAACACTAATCCTAATCCTAACACTAACCCTAACCCTAACCCTAACACTAACCCTAACACTAACCCTAACACTAATCCTAACCCTAACCCCAACACTAAACCTAACCCTAAACCTAACACTAACCCTAACCCTAACACTAACCCTAACCCTAACCCTAACACTAACCCTAACCCTAACACTAACCCTAACCCTAACACTAACCCTAACCCTAACACTAACCCTAACCCTAACCCTAACACTAACCCTAACCCTAACCCTAACCCTAACCCTAACTCTAAATCTAACACTAACCCTAACCCTAACACTAACCCTAACCCTAACCCTAACACTAACTCAAACCTTAACACTAACCCTAACCCTAACCCTAACACTAACCCTAACCCTAACCCTAACACTAAACCTAACCCTAACCCTAACCCTAACACTAAACCTAACACTAACACGAAGCCTAACACTAACCCTAACCCTAACACTAACACTAACCCTAACACTAGCCCTAACCCTAACCCTAACCCTAACCCTACCACTAACCCTAACACTAGCACTAACCCTAACCCTAACACTAATCCTAACCCTAACACTAACCCTAACACTAACACTAACCCTAACACTAACCCTAACCCTAACCCTAACCCTAACACTAACCCTAACCCTAACACTAACCCTAACACTAACACTAACCCTAACCCTAAACCTAACCCTAACCCTAACACGAACCCTAACCTAACCCTAACACTAACCCTATCACTAACCCTAACACTAACCCGAACCCGAACCCTAACACTAACCCTAACCCTAACCCTAACCCTAACACTAACACTAACCCTAACCCTAAACCTAACCCTAACCCTAACACTAACCCTAACACTAACCCTAACACTAACACTAACCCTAACACTAGCCCTAACCCTAACCCTAACCCTACCACTAACCCTAACACTAACACTAACCCTAGCACTAACCCTAACCCTAACCCTAAATCCTAACCCTAACACTAACCCTAACACTAACACTAACCCTAATCCTAACCCTAACCCTAACACTAACCCTAACCCTAACACTAACCCTAACACTAACACTAACCCTAACCCTAAACCTAACCCTAACCCTAACACTAACCCTAACCTAACCCTAACACTAACCCTATCACTAACCCTAACACTAACACTAACCCTAACCCTAAACCTAACCCTAACACTAACCCTAACCCTAACCTAACCCTAACACTAACCCTAACACTAACCCTAACACTAACCCTAACCCTAAACCTAACCCTAACCCTAACCCTAACACTAACACTAACCCTAACACTAACCCTAACCCTAACACTAACCCAAACCCTAACCCTAACACTAACCCTAACCCTAACCCTAACCCTAACCCTAACATTAACACTAACACTAACACTAACCCTAACCCTAACACTAACACTAACACTAACACTAACCCTAACCCTAACCCTAACACTAACACTAACACTAACACTAACACTAACCCACTGTCCCTTTTATTCCATGAGCTTCAACTTTGCTGGCAAGCCTATTATGTGGCACTTTGTGGAACGCCTTTTGGAAATCTATGTACACCACATCAACCGCATTGCCCTCATCAACCCTCTCTGTTACCTCATCAAAAAACTCAATCAAGTTGGTTAAACATGATTTGCTGTTAACAAATCTGTGCTGGCTTTCCTTAATTAACCCACACTTGTCCAAGTGATTGTTGATTTTGTCCCTGAATATTGTTTCTAAAAGCTTCCCCACTACTGAGGTTAAACTGACTGGCCTGTAGTTGCTGGGTTTATCTTTACACCCTTTCTTGAACAAGGGTACAACATTTGCAACTCTCCAGTCCTCTGGCACCACCCCCATTTCTAAGGAGAATTGGAAGATTATGGCCAGTGCCTCGCGATTTCTTCCTTCACTTCCCTCAGTGTCCTGGGATGCATCCCATCTGGTCCTGGTGACTTATCTACTTTAAGTACAGCAGCCTTTCTAGTACCTCCTCTTTATCAATTTTAATCTCATCCAGTATCTCCTCTACCTCCTCCTTCACTATGTCTATGGCAGCATCTTCTTCCTTGGTGAAGACAGATGCATAGTACTCATTTAGCACCTTAGCCATACCCTCTGCCTCCATGAGTAGGTCTCCTTTTTATGTCCCTAATCAGCCCCACCCCTCCTCTTACTACCCGTTTACTATTTATATGCCTATAGAAGACTTTTGAATTCTCTTTTATGTTGGCTACCATTCTACTCTCATACTGTCTTTTTGCCCCTCTTATTTTCTTTTTCACTTCTCTCTGAACTTTCTATACTTAGCCTGATTCTCAGATGTATTCTCGACTTGGCATCTGTCATACGCACTCTTTTTCTGCTTCAACTTACTCTCTGGGGGAGAAATTCGGTGGGCTGCGCCACCAGTTAGCGCCTAAAGAGGGCACTCAGTGGCTTTAGCGCCACTGGCTACGCCTCCCGCGATATTTAGCTGGGGCGCTAATGGCGGCGTTAGCCTGTTGCGCTGCACCACCACCGATGACATCATCGGTGTGCGCAGCGCCCCGCTACCGCCGCGATCGCAATATTTGGCAGCGACCGCCTCTGTAGCGCCGCTCACTAATCGCGCCCGGTTCACGGGGCCTACCTGTGGCGGCAGTGGCGCAAATTAAGGTGGAGGTGCGGGGCGGCCGTTTTTTTCGGTGTTTGCCTGCCAGCACCTCCGTCCCCGGCCTCCTGTTCTCCCCCCGCGGCATTGCCGGCTGTTTTCCGAGAGCCCGGCACTTCTCCTCGGTGCCGGGCTATTTTGCCGGCACTTGCGATCGCTCATCGCGCTGGTGCAGGCCCCTCCCCCTTAAGAATGGGAGGAAGGCCTGCAGTACCGCAGTGCGCCGTGCCACAACGTGTGGCGCTGCGGCACGTTGCGCTGCGATATTCAGTTTCAGCGCCCTAAGAGGGACGCGGAGCGCCTCGAGCCTCACCCCGTGTCCCTCTTGGGGCGCTCAAGCTGAATTTCCGGCGATTGCTGCTGCTCCGATCGCAGCGCAAAATCTGGCGCCCAGGCGAGCTTGGCGCCCCGTTTGCGGCTCCACCCAATTTCTCCCCCTCTATCTCTTTCGTCATCCAGGGAGCACTGGCTTTATTTGCCTTACCTTTCCCCCTATTGGGAATGTACCTCAACTGTACCTGAACTATGTCCTCTTTAAAGACAGCCCATTGTTCGATAACAGTTTTGGCTGCCAATCTTTGATTCTAGTTTACCTACTCATCCCACTGAAATTGGCCTTCCTCCAACTAAGTTTAAAAAAAAATCTAGATTGCTCCCTTTTCTTTTCCATAGTTAATCTAAATCTTATGATACTATGATCATTGTTCTATAAATGTTCACTTACTGACACTTGCTCCACTTGACCTACCTCATTCCCCAGAACCAGATCCAGCAATGCCTCCTTCCTTATTGCCACAAGATCATATTCCCATGTGGCTATTTGTGCCTGCAGCTCACCAACCTTGTTTACTATGCTTCATGCATACACTGTAAACCTATCTTAGACCATCCTGTGCTCTCTCTTAGTCTGACCCCACCTAATCAAATCAAATCAACTTTTATTGTCATTGTTAGTGCACAAGTGCAGTACAACGAAATGTAGGCTTGCGGCTCCCGAGAGTGTACATTTAGATTAAGACATTTAAACATTCAACATTCATTTGGCTTGTAATACATTAACATAAACATAACCATAATAAAGTGCATTGGCAGATGGGCAGGCTTTAGAGTTTATTTGTGGAGTTCAGTAGGATGACAGCCCTGGGAAAGAAGCTGTTCCTAAATCTGGTCGTATGGGTGCGAATGCATCTGTAGCGTCTCCCAGATGGCAGGAGGGCGAACAGACTGTGGCTGGGGTGGGTAGGGTCTTTGATGATGGACCGTGACCTCCGTAGACAGTGTTTCTGGTATATGTGCTCTATGGTCGGTAGCCGGGTGCCGGTAATGCATTGGGCAGTTTTGACTACCCGCTGCAGGGCTTTCCGGTCATAGTAGCTACAGCTGCCATACCATACTGTGATACAGTTTGTCAGGATGCTCTCTATTGTGCAGCGGTAAAAGTTAGAGAGGATCAGGGGTGACAGGTTACATCCCTTCAGCCTCCTTAGGAAATATAGGCGCTGCTGGGCCTTCTTCACCAGAGAGGAGGTATTGAGGGACCAGGAGAGGTCTTCCGTGATGTGGGCTCCAAGGAACTTAAAGCTGTCCACCCTTTCCACCACAGCCCCATTGATGTGGATGGGGGTGTGACTTCCACCTTTAGACTTCTTGAAGTCCACAATGATTTCTTTGGTTTTCTTGATGTTAAGGGCCAGGTTGTTATCGGCGCACCACTTCACGAGATGCTGGACCTCCTCCCTGTAGGCTGACTCATCGTTGTTGGTGATCTGGCCTACTACCATGGTATCATCCGCAAACTTGATGATGGTGTTGGAACCATGAACAGCCACACAGTCGTGGGTGAAGAGGGAGTAGAGGAGGGGGCTCAGCACACATCCTTGTGGGGCCCCTGTGTTTAGGGTCAGGGGGGGGAGGTGTGGTTACCTAATTTGACAGACTGGGGTCTATTTGTTAGGAAGTCCAGGGTCCAGTTGCAGAGGGAAGTGTTCAGGCCAAGAGTTTGGAGTTTGGTGGCCAGCTTGTTGGGGACGATAGTGTTGAATGCTGAGCTGTAGTCTATGAACAGCATTCTGATGTAGGTCTCCTTACCATCTAAGTGATTCAGAGCCGAGTGTAGAGCAGTTGTGATTGCATCCTCCGTTGATCTGTTTGCACGATAGGCAAACTGGTGTTGGTCAAGAGAGGTGGGAACACTGGCTTTGATGTGAGCCAGGACCAGTCTCTCGAAACACTTCATTATGATGGGTGTGAGTGCGACAGGTCGATAGTCGTTCAGGCACGTCACAGCCGTTTGTTTTGGCACAGGAATAATGGTAGCGGTCTTGAAGCATGTAGGGACTACTGCCTGGGCCAATGACAGATTGAAGATGGCGGTGAAGACATCAGCCAGCTGATCAGCACATTCCTTGAGTACCCGTCCAGGGATGCTATCTGGTCCAGCAGCCTTACGTGTGTTCACTCCGCGTAGAACACCCCTTACGTCGGAGGTCGACAGAGTGAGCACCTGGTCTTCCGGGGGTGGCAAGGCTTTGGTAGCCGGCTCCCTGTTGTCCCTGTCGAAGCGAGCGTAGAAGTTGTTAAGCTCCTCCGGAAGGGAGGCATCGCTAACCAGGGGGCTGGTGGTTTTGCCCTTGTAGTCAGTGATGGACTGGATGCCTTGCCACATGCGCCGGGGGTCCGAGTTGTTGCAGAAGTGATCCTCTATCCGCAGTGTCTGTTTCCTTTTGGCAGTCCTGATCCCCTTTTTTAGGTTGGTCCTAGCTGCACTGTAAGCCGCCGCGTCGCCAGATTTAAATGCTGCGTCGCGTGCTTTCAACAGTGAGCGGACCTCTCCGTTCATCCAGGGTTTCTGGTTGGGGTATGTCCTGATATTTTTATGGGTCGTGACGACCTCGACGCAGCTGTTAATGTAGAATACCTTACTATTCCTTACTTTGGTACTAATGTATGTCACAGTTCCTCCAAGCATTTCGCCATCGGTCATCAAGGCTGAGGGGAGATCGCTGAAGGGCTTCGGTGACGGTCCATAATGGCCTTCTAGATTTGAGACGGGTTGGTGGTAGGTTGTTCAAGTCAGCCTGGATCGGCATGTCTTTGCTGGTGTAGTGGTTGTATTCTCTGGAGACTGCATATTCGCGGCATAGGTGTGGTGGTGCGATGTTTGCAAGCATGGGCAGCCAAGGTGTTGATGTCAATTAAAGCGTACTGGTATTAATTCTTATAGTAGAATTCAGCTGGACATCAACGGATTTGACATGCGGACTTGTTAGCCATGCTGGAGAGCTGTACTCCTCTGTAGAGCACACCAGGGCGAGTGCTGCTGTACGGAAGGTTTGAGCATCTGCTCCCCATGTGGATCTGGCGAGGTTCTGGATCAAGTTGACCCAACTCTTTAGTTTCTTCCCAAGTTTATGGAGATGTTGTCTATATGACAGGGTGTGATCAATCATGACTCCTAAATAGGAGGGTTTTTTGGCATGGTTTACCTTATAAAGCAGACTGGGAAACCTTCCAAAGGTCAGTTGACATCAACATCAGGTGGATTCCACCAACCACCAATGCCTTCAACAGATTTACAGGAATTATTAAAGCTGCTCCTGTGTGGTAGTAAGCTATGAGTCTGATCCTATGGATTACAAATTAAAAGAATGTTTAGTAGTAACCTTTGTAGAAAGAGTAATTGAAGATGCGATTGGAAGCCTGGTTTTAAAATTTTGTGTATGGTTGAATTGGCAGGGGCTCCATAGTGATGACAAATAGGTTATGTGTCCTACTGCATCATCTTGGCTTGTTAGCTGGTGATGGCACTGGAGTGCTCTTCATGGTGCTAATAGGGAGCATGTTCAAATGCTGATTGTCCTTCTGTGGCAAGTCCAACCGAAGTACCTTTGACTTGGTTTGGAGCAAGAAGTATACACTCTGCTTCTGTCCTCCTGCACTAAGTTGAGTGGGGAATATGAGCCACACTAGTTCCTCCTTTTCGCACAACACAATCTTTCACTGCTCAATCATTTTACTTTGTGGTTTTGTATATCATTCTGTTCTTTTTCTTAATCCGGGAGCATGCTTTGAATTTATTGGCTATATTTAGCCAAATTTTAAATGATATTAAATTTATATTTTCAGATTAGCAGTCTTTTTTTAACATTCCTGCAACAATTGGTCTCCAGTTCTGAATCAATGAAATGGAAATTACATTTCTGAGGTCTCTTCTCTCTCATTGGTGTTACTGGAGTCACACATTTTGATTGTGTTGTAATCTGAGAGCTCACAAATGACTCCAGCCATATATCATACAGCGTGCATCTTTAGCATACATTACAACCTCATTTTAATCCATTTATATGTCACACGTGATTGCCTGATGCATGGAGATGTGCCACCATGGATATCAAATGCAAAATGTACAACGGACTATCAATATCCACGATACATGACACACACACGCCCGCAGACAACATAACAAAACAATCTAGCCCTCAAAAATTTTATTGCTTTATTCATCCACATAAATCTTCTTTCAAGAAAGTCCTGACTTTAATCGAGTGTTCCAAAGTGAAGCATTTCTCAGCAGCAGTGGCCACAGGTCGTTGCCTTCAGTGTTTGTGTCATCGTATGACTCTTATCTAGCTGCGAATTCTGTTGATGATTTCAAGCTCCTTATTATTTCTCCTTCTGACTTACATTCATCAACGTGCCTCCATCACTTGGTTTACAGGAAGAGGTGTAGGCTATTCAGCCCATTAAGTCGCTCCACCATTTTGTTGGCCATGGTTGCTCTTTCTCCATTTCCAAAAATTTCCCTTTCAAACATCCGAATTGATTCTGATTGTACTCATAGTCTGAGTCAGACAGTGCATTCCACACTCTCACACCTCTTAGTTTTTGAACATATTCTCAATGTACTTTCTTAAAATTAAAAAAAAATTCAAAGGAAAAAAAATTAAAGGATGACAGTGGATACGACATTGTGCAAGGAAAGGAAAATCTAAATTGAAAGGAAATGCAGCAGAAGTGCACACATAATCCTCAGCAACTGCAGCACAGCCAAACAATAGGCACTTCTTTAATTAAACACTGTGGGGGAGATTTTTTCATTTTTTTATTCTTTCAGGGGATGTGGGCGTTGCTGGCAAAGCCAGCATTTATTACCCATCCCTAGTTGCCCTTGAGAAGGTGGTGATGAGCCGCCTACTTGAACCCGCTGCAGTCCATGTGGTGAAGGTACTCCCACAGTGCTGTTAGGGAGGGAGTTCCAGGATTTTGACCCAGCGACGATGAAGGAACGGTGAAATACTTCCAAGTCAGGATAGTGTGAGACTTGGAGGGAAACTTGAATGTGGTGGTGTTCCCATGCGCCTGCTGCCCTTGTCCTTCTAGGTGGTAGAGGTCGCGGGTTTGGGAGGTGCTGCCAAAGAAGCCTTGGAGAGTTGCTGCAGCCATGGTATGCCGGTGGTGGAGGGAGTGAATGATTAAGGTGGTGGATGGGGTGCCAATCAAATGGGTTGCTTTGTCTTGGATGGTGTCGAGCTTCTTGAGTGTTGTTGGAGCTGCACTCACCCAGGCAAGTGGAGAGTATTCCAACACAATCCTGACTTGTACCTTATAGATGGTAGAAAGGCTTTGGGGAGTCAGGAGGTGAGACACTCGCCGCAGAATACCCAGCCTTTGACCTGCTCTTGTTGCCACAGTATTTATGTGGCTGGTCCAGTTAAGTTTCTGGTCAATGGTGACCCCCCAGGATGTTGATGGTGGGGGATTTGGCGATGGTAATGCCAATGAATGTCAAGGGGCGGTGGTTAGACGCTCGCTTATTGGAGACGGTCATTGCCTGGTACTTGTGTGGCGTGAATGTTACCTGCCACTTATCAGCCCAAGCCTGAATGTCATTCATGCGGGCATGGACTGCTTTATTACCTGAGGAGCTGCGAATGGCACTGAACACTGCAGTCATCAGCGAACATCCCCACTTCTGACTTTATGATGGAGCGAAGGTCATTGATGAAGATGCTGAAGATGGTTGGGCCTTGGGCACTGCCCTGAGAAACTCCTGCAGCGATGTCCTGGGGCTGTGATGATTGACCTTCAACCACCACAACCATCTTCCTTTGTCCTAGGTATGGCTCCAGCAAGTGGAGAGTTTTCATCCCTGATTCCCATTGACTTCAATTTTACTAGGGTTCCTTGAATTCACCTCTGGAATTCAGCTCTTTTGTCCATGTTTGGACCAAGGCTGTAATGCGATCTGGAGTTGAGTGGTCCTGGCGAAACCCAAACTGGACATCAGTGAGCAGGTTATTCGTGATTATGTGCTGCTTGATAGCACTGTCAATGACACCTTCCATCACTTTGCTGATGATTGAGAGTAGACTGTCAGTAATTGGCCGGATTGGATTTGTCCTGCTTTTTGTGGATAGGACATACCTGGGTAGTTTTCCACATTGTCGGATAGATGCCAGTGTTATAGCTGTACTCGAACAGCTTGGCTAGAGGCGCGGTTAGTTCTGGAGCACAATAGCCAGGATGTTGTCAGGGCCCATAACCTTTGCTGTATCCAGTGCGCTCAGCCGTTTCTTGATATCACGTGGAGTGAAGCGAATTGGCTGAAGACTGGCTTCTGTGGTGGTGAGGACCTCAGGAGGAGGTTGATTTGGATCATCCACATGGCACTTCTGGCTGAAGATGGTTGCAAACACTTCAGCTTTGTCTTCATGTGCTGGGCTCCACTATCATTGAGGATGGGGATATTCTTGGAGCCTCCTCCTCCCGTTAGTTGTTTAATGGTCCACCACCATTCATGACTGGATGTGGTAGGACTGCAGAGCTTTGGTCTGATCTGTTGATTGTGGGATTGCTTACAGCTGTCTATAGCATGCTGCTTCCCCTTTTTAGCATGCATGTGCTGCAGCTTCCCCAGGTTGGCACCTCATTTTTAGGTACACCTGGTGCTGCTCCTGGCATGCTCTTCTGCACTCCTTATTGAACCAGGGTTGATCCCCTGGCTTGATGGTAATGGCAGAGTGCAGCATATGCTGGGCCATGCGGTTACAGATTGTGGTGGAATACAATTCTGCTGCTGCTGAGGGCCCACAACGCCTCATGGATGCCCAATTTTGAGCTGCTAGATCTGTTCTGAATCTATCCCATTTAGCATGGTGGTAGTGCCACAGAACACGATGGAAGGTGTCCTCAGTGTGAAGACGGGACTTTGTCTCCACAATGACTGTGCGGTGGTCACTGCTACCAATGCTGTCATGGACAGATGCATCTGCGACAGGTAGATTGGTGAGGATGAGGTCAAGTAGGTTTTTCCCTCGTGTTGGTTCTCTCACCACCTGCTGCAGGCCCAGACTGGCAGCGATGTCCTTCAGGACTTGGCCAGTAGTGGTGCTACTGAGCCACTCTTCGTGATGGACATTGAAGCCCCTCACCTAGAGTACATTCAGTGCTTCTTCCAAGCGGTGTTCAATATGGAGGAGTACTGTTTCACCAGCTGAGGGAGGGCAGTAGGTGTTATTCAGCATGAGGTTTCCTTGCCCATGCTTGACTTGAAGCCATGAGACTTAATGGGGTCTGGAGTCAATGTTGATGACTCCCAGGGCCACTCCTTCCCAACTGTATACCACTGTGCCACCACCCCTGGTGGGTCTGTCCTGCCGGGACCTACCCAGGGACGGTGATCGGGGAGTTTGGGACATTGGCTGAAAGGTATGATTCTGTCAGGCTGTTGCTTGACTAGTCGGGCCAGCTCTCCCAATTTTGACACAAGTCCCCAGATGTTGGTGAGGAGGACTTTGCAGGGTTGACTGGGCTGGGTGTGCCATTGTCTGTAGCTGGTGCCGAGGTTGATGCCTTGTGGTCCGTCCGGTTTTATTCTTATTGTTTTTCGTAGTTTTTTTTACAACTGTGTGGCTTGCTAGGTCATTTCAGAGGGCAGTTAAGAGTGAACCACATTGCTGTGGGTCTGGAGTCACATATAGTCCAGTCCAGGTAAGGATGGCAGATTTCCTTCACTAAAGGACATTAGTGAACCAAATGGGTTTTTACACAATCTAGCAGTTTCATGTGGGAAGTCACACAACACCAGGTTATAGTCCAACAGTTTTATTTGAAATCACAAGCTTTCGGAGCGCTGCTCCTTCATCAGGTGTTCCTGTTCCTGGGACTAGGGACAGGGTCACTGGACAAGGCTTGGAAGCTAAGCTGAGCCAGGCCTGGTTAGTACCTGGAGGAGTGACCATCAGGGTAAGACCAGGTGCAGAAGGTCACGGGAGGAGCCCCGAAGAGGGGCGGTTGGTGAGCAGGCCCGGGCGTTGGGCTGAAGATTGTCGGACAGGAGGAATGGTGGAAATGGAATGGCAGCGCGCACAGACGCAGCGGCTTTGCTTCTCCCAGGATGGTGCTATTTACGTTTAATGTTAATGTTATTTGTACTGGACTCATGGGAGCTTGCAAGATCACATTTCGTTGTTCATGTACTTGTGCATTGTACAATGACAATAAAGTTGAATTATTATTATTCACCTGACGAAGAAGCAGCGCGCCGAAAGCTTGTGATTTCAAATAAAGCTGTTGGACTATAACCTGGTGTTGTGTGACTTCCCACATTTGTCCACCCCAGTCTCTCCACATCATGGACAGTAGTTCCATGGTCACCATTACCGATACTAACTTTTATTCCAGAGTTATCGAATTAACTGAATTTAAATTCCCCAGCTGCCGTGGCGGGATTTGAACTCACATTTCCAGATCTTTAGTCCAGGCCTCTGGGTTACTAGTCCAGTAACATAACCACGATGCTACTGTTCCCCGGATACTTTAGGCCCTAAAGAACCTCTGAGGTGGGGTCTTGAGCTGAAACTTCGGTTGAGTCCGTCTTTAGTGCAAGATGCCATCTTGCTAAATGAGTTGAAGCTTGTGCTAGGAACGGCCGCCCGGAGAATCGTTATGGGCAGATTGCCACTTAAATTGTCTGCTGGCTCTCATTAAGGAGGCTGCACGGCATTTTGGTGGATAGTGCTTGATCTAATGCCCTCTCCTTACACCAACCAGCTGATTGGGAGTAAGCAAGTCATTGCAGAGTTTTTCAAGCGCTACTTAAAGGCATATCAACTTTTACTATTCACTTGCTGATGGAGGTTTGAAGAAGACTTTTGAAACACATCAGGAGACTTTCTGGGAAACTTTCTCCAACTTCACCAACACTCTATCAACATTTATTCTGGAAATTCTCTGACGACTTCACCTAAAAAGAGTGAGTGCTGTGCTACTCTACCTTATTGGACATCTCAAAGGAGTCACCAGGAGAAAGGGACATGGGTCCCCTTTGGTCTGCAGGAGGAATGGAAGGAGGGTATAAGGCCAAACAGAGGAGCCCCAGCTGTTAGAGGAGAAAGGAATAGGGAAGACAGGAGGGCCAGGTGGACTCCTTCCCCCCTGCGTGTACAGGACATCCCTCCTCCTCTGGACTTCCTCCACCAGGACCTCCAGTGCCACGTCTGAGAACCTGTGTGCCCTCTCACTCAGTCCCTGAGCCATAGAAACATAGAAACATAGAAGATAGGAGCAGGAGTAGGCCATTCGGCCCTTCGAGCCTGCTCCGCCATTCAATGTGATCATGGCTGATCATCCAAATTCAGTACCCTGTCCCTGCCTTTTCCCCATATCCCTTGATCCCTTTAGCCTCAAGAAATATATCCAACTCTTTCTTGAATATATTTAATGAACTGGCCTCCACCTCCCTCTGTGGCAGAGAATTCCACAGGTTCACCACTCTCTGGGTGAAGAAATTCCTCCTCATTTCAGTCCTAAATGGCTTACCCCTTATCCTTAGACTATGACCCCTGGTTCTGGACTCCCCAGCCATCAGAAACATCCTTCCTGCATCTAGTCTGTCCAGACCTGACAGAATTTTATAGGTTTCGATGAGATCCCCTCTCAATCTTCTAAACTCCAGTGAGTATAAGCCCAATCGACACAATCTCTCCTCATACGTCATTCCTGCCATCCCAGGTATCAGCCTGGTGAATCTTCGCTGCACTCCCTCCATGGCAAGAATGTCCTTCCTCAGGTAAGGTGACCAAAACTGCACACAATACTCAAGGTGCGGTCTCACCAAGGCCCTGTACAACTGTAGCAAGACATCCTTGTTCCTGTACTCGAACCCTCTTGCTACGAAGGCCAACATACCATTTGCCTTCTTAACCGCCTGCTGTGTAGTGATCAATAGCATGTCATTCTATAGTGGACACTAGGTGGAGCTGTGTAGAGCTGTATATAGCTGTATGTTTAAGACTACATTACCCATGAGGCACTAGGCTACCCAGAAGGCAACATTCAAGATGGCAGCCTGCACACAGGAGCACACATGGAAGCCTCTACAGATACTGTACCTAGAGAATGTGTACTGAATAAATAACTAGCTAGAAGCTAGCTGTGTTCATAATAAGAATGTCCAGTTATTAATGAACATAACATGCTGCACCTGCATGCTTACCTTCAGCGACTGGTGCACAAGGACACCCAGGTCTCTTTGCACTTCCCCTTCTCCCAATCTATTGCCATTCAAATAATAATCTGCCTTCCTGTTTTTGCCACCAAAGTGGATAACCTCACATTTATCCACATTATAGTGCATTTGCCATGTTTCTGCCCAATCACCCAACCTGTCCAAATCGTACTAGCCATCTTGACACATGCCGCTGTGTGTCAGCCAGCACACTCCACACTTGCAGTGGAAGTGGTAAGTGGAACCCACATATACTGCTCCATGAAAATTGCATCTAATCAGCACTTGAGTTGTCTTGTTTTGCACACTTTGTACAAAGCTAATAAATTGCAGGACAACGGAGTATTACAGTTTAAACTCTTTTATGAAGCATCAGGTCTGTGATCTCAATCATACAGCACAGTGGGGACAAGATGGAGTTAGGACCCCTTACAGATGCCTGCAGGCCAATGACAACTCAGCATGTGATCACATGTGAATATAATAGGTATTCCTTACAGATGCCTGTGGGCCAATGATAATTCAGTATGCAAATGTTACATCCCCTTTCTTTTAAAAGAAAAATGTTATGCATTACTTTTAAACTTTTCTTCTACATAATGTTCTCGGTAGCATAAACATATAAGTAAACTCAGCATTTAACTAGCACTGAGAACATCTCAACGTTTCAATAATGATGTGCAGTTTTTTTTTTAGGACAGCGATCGGCCTACACCCTTTGACAGTTCACAAGTCAAGGATAACTCTAGGCTTGACCTCTCGTCCCAACCTTGTGTGGTATGGAACTGAGCATGCTCCTGAATCGGTCAACAAATCAGGTTCAGGTTTAGGTTCAGGTAAGTATGATGTGCTTTGTGTATTGCTCTGTTCATCACACTCTGTTGAACTGATCCTCTTGTCGGAATGATGGTGTTGTTCCTTGGTGTTCAGGAGGTGCCTGCGATTGCGGCGGTACACCTGTCCTTCTGGGGTGCGGACGTGATACGATTGCTCAGTGTCAGCTGGCTGGATGACGACTGCAGGCTTCCAGTAGTCATGCTCCTGGATTCTGATGGATTCTCCATTGTGCAGCGGCGGCAGTAGTCTAGCTGACCTGTCATAGTATCTCTTTTGGTGTTGCTGTCTCTGTACACATTTTGCATGCACTTGCTTGCAGCTGACGACCTGCCAGGGCCTGTCTGGGATACAGTGAGGTATCATGGGCTCTTTGACATTTGGTGGGCGGCGTTCTAGACAAATGGAGCATTTTCCGATAATGTCCTCAATGTGTTTGCACATTCCGGGCCAAAACATAATGTCACATGCTCTTTGTTTGCATTTTTCCATGCCCATATGTCCAGCATGAATTTTTGTCAACATCTCTTCTCTGAGACTGGTAGGAATGATGATTTTCTCCCCTTTGAAGACGATTCTGTTGGTTTGTGACAGTTCGTCTCTGTGGTTCCAGAATTCAGATATGCTCTGAGGGCATTTCCTCCTTTCCTCAGGCCATCTTTTATGTATGACTTTTCTCAGTAGTGTGAGTTGTGCATCTTTCTCTGTTTCTGCTCGGATCTCCTTCAGTTTTGAGTCACTCACAGGTAAGCTGTTGTACACCATGTGCACCTGCACATCCATGCCTTCACTGAGGCTGCTGTCCTGGTAGCTAAGAGACTTTCTGGAGAGCGTGTCTGCGACAGGAATGTCTTTGCCTGGACAGTGACTAACACTAACACTAGTCAGACACTAACACAATACAGAAACACACTCAGAACCAAAAAAGAGCAATATATTAAGAACACACTCAGCTCCATGGAGGAATCCATTGATTCCAATTGTTTCTGGGACAACTTGAATACACTACACAAAAAACAACACGACGATTTGGCCATTCAAAATGGGGACACATGGGTAAACCACTTTGAAAAATTATACCAGAAAAACACACTAAGACCAGAGCAACACCAAATATGCAAAAAACTGGAAAAGCTAGAAATGGCCATAAAAGATAACCAAAACCCGCTAGACGCCATAATAACAGAAAAAGAACTTCTTGAAAAACTCAAGGACCTGCGACCAGGAAAAGCTTGCGGGACAGACGGCATACTAAACGAGATGATTAAACACACAGACGACAAAATGAAACTGGCTATCCTAAAACTCTTCAACTTGGTTCTGAGTGTCGGTTATTTCCCTGACATCTGGAACAAAGGACTCATAACACCCATATACAAAAGTGGGGACAAAATCGACCCAAACAACTATCGAGGCATCTGTGTAAACAGTAACCTGGGGAAGGTATTCTGTAGCATCATAAACAAAAGACTTATAAACTTCCTTGAGGAGCACAATGTCTTGAGTAAAAGCCAAATTGGAATCCTGCCAAACTATAGAACATCCGATCATATCTTCACCCTACAGACCCTAATTGACAAACACGTTCACCATAACAAAAGCAAAATCTACGCATGCTTTGTAGATTTCCAGAAGGCTTTCGACTCCATCTGGCATGACGGTTTATTCCTGAAACTTATCGAAAGCGGGGTAGGAGGGAAAACATATGATGTAATTAAATCAATGTATACAAACAACAAATGTGCAGTTAAAATTGGAGACAAACAAACAAAATACTTCCCACAGGGGCGGGGGGTGACGCAGGGCTCGCCAATCTCACCGACACTCTTTAATATTTACATAAATGGATTGGCAAAACTACTTGAACAATCTACAGCACACGGCCTCACCCTATATGAATCCAAGGTTAAATTCCTCCTCTATGCAGACGACCTGGTACTGCTGTCACCAACTAAGGAGGGTCTACAGCAGAACTTGGACCTGCTGGAGTCATACTGCCAGACTTGGGCCCTGACAATAAATCCCCAAAAAACCAAAGTCCTTGTGTTCCAGCAAAGATCCAAACATCAGGGACCCAAAATAAATTTCACAGTAGGAACAACCAAAATTGAACAAACCACTAACTACACATACTTGGGCTTAAAAATCAGTTCGACGGGAAACTTCAAACTGGCTGTGAATGAACTGAAAGAGAAAGCAAGAAGGGCTTTCTATGCCATCAAAAAATCAATCCAAATAGAAATCCCAATTAGCATTTGGCTCAAAATTTTCAAATCAGTAATTGAACCAATTGCACTCTATGGCAGTGAGGTATGGGGACCGCTAACACAACAAGAATTTGCAAAATGGGACAAACACCCAATTGAGATCCTACATGCAGAATTCTGTAAAAGTATCCTCCGGACTCAAAGGAAAACAGTAAACAATGCATGCAGGGCGGAACTAGGCCAATATCCATTAATAATCACTATCCAAAAAAGAGCCACCAAATTTTGGAATCACCTACAAATGAGCAACCCCCAATGCTATCACTACGACGCCCTGAAATGCCAAGAGCTGACCATAAAGAAGAATACCCTCAGTCAACTAGTCCTGGGACTCAGTGAAGTAACTACTAACAATACGAACAATAACCAGCCCCAGGACAGTGATAGGGTAACACAAAGAATTCGACCCAACACAATCGTCGCTAAGCAAAAGGAAAAATATCTGACATATTGGGCAGAAACAACAAAAACCCAAAGCAAACTCAATTGCTACTTGGCC
This sequence comes from Somniosus microcephalus, assembly GCF_052327205.1. Taxonomy (NCBI): domain Eukaryota; kingdom Metazoa; phylum Chordata; class Chondrichthyes; order Squaliformes; family Somniosidae; genus Somniosus; species Somniosus microcephalus. The sequence goes on along the minus strand of NC_141003.1, from coordinate 25,450,098 downwards.
CTAAACAGACAATACAACATAGCTGATTATCTGACCATGGTAAAGGATAACAAACTGAGAAGAACCTTGACAAGGTACAGACTTAGCGAACATAGCCTAGCGATCGAAAAAGGCAGACACAGGCAGACCAGGCTGCCAAGAGAAGACAGGATATGCGCTCACTGCAGTCAGGGAGTAGTAGAGACAGAGATGCACTTCCTCACAGCCTGTGGAAAATATCAGGGCATCAGGGAGAATTTCTACCAAAAATTCTCACAAATATGCCCTGAATTCAGAAATCTGAATGACAACCAAAAACTCCCATTCCTACTGGGGGAGGAGAGAAGCTGTGTAACACTGGCGGCACACTATGTTACAGCTTGCCATGAACAGAGGGACAACCAGTAAACTAAGAAAAGAGTATATATAAACAAGGCGAATGTATATTTATACACTCAGGGATATACCTGTTTATACACTGTATGAATAGAACTGCGTTTATGTGTTCAACCATAAATGTATTTTGATGCTTTGGCAACATAAGATGTACCTTATCATGCCAATAAAACGATTTGAATTTGAATTTGAATGATTGTGAAGTTGTACTTCTGTAGCTGAAGGATCATTCTCTGTAGCCTTGGTGGGGCTGCGGCTAGTGGTTTCCTCATGATTGACTCGAGGGGCTTGTGGTCGGATTCCACAATGACTTGTCGGCCATAGACATACTGGTGGAAACGCTTACATCCAAACAGAATTGCATATAGCTCTTTCTCGATTTGAGCATAGTTGATTTCACTGTCTGAGAGAGATCTGGAAACGTAGTCGATGGGCTTTCCTTCTTGCAGTAGTACTGCACCTAGTCCGTACTTTGACGCGTCCACTTGTAGTCTGAGCTCTTTGTTGGGGACGAAGTAGGCAAGAACTGGTCCTGGTTCTCTGGTGATTAGGTCTTTCATTTTCTGAAATGCTGTGTCATGTTGTTTGTCCCACAGGTACTCATTGGATTGTTTGAGCAACTGACGCATGGGTGCGTTGATTTCAGAGAGGCACGGGGCAAACTTGGCTAAGTAGTTAACCATGCCTAGTACTGTCTCTAGCTCTGTGCGGTTCTTCGGCAGCTCCATCTTCTTGATGGCGGAGATTTTCTCTGGATCCGGCTTAATGCCATCAGTTGAGAGGTGATGCCCGAAATAACTGATCTCGGTGGATCCGATTATGCTTTTCTCGGGGTTGAGCCGGATACCTTTCTCCCGTGATCTTTGTAGCATCGCACGGAGGTTCCTGTCATGTTCCTCTCTATTCCTGCCATAGATGAGGATGTCATCTACGATTGCGACTACTCCGTCGAGGCCTTCATAGGTTTCGTCGTTCTTCCGCTGGAATTCATCCTGAGCTGAGATAAGGCCAAATGTTAATCGCAGAAATCGGTAGCGTCCAAATGGTGTGTTGAACGTTGCTAGCTGAGATGACTCTTCCGTGAGCTTGATAGTCCAGTATCCTGATCGTGCGTCCATTACACTGAAGTAACGTGCTCCCACTAGCTTGGGTGTGATGTCATCTAGCATTGGTAGAGGGTAGTGAGGGCATTTGATAGCCTTGTTCAAATCTCTGGGGTCGAGACAGACTCTGAGCTTGCCTGTACATGGTTTCTCAACCACTACTAATGCGTTGACCCACTCTGTCGGTTCTGTTTCCCGGACGATGACTTCTGTATTCTCCATGCTCTACAGCTTCTCCCTCAGGTGACTACATAGAGCAAGGGGTATCCTTCTTGGTGGGCAAACCACAGGGGTTGCTGCTGGGTCAAGGTGAATAGTGCATTCACCTGGGAATAGTCCGATTCCTTTGAAAACATCAGCAAACTCCTTCATGACTGTCTGCTTCTCAACTGGTGCTGTCAATGATAGTACTAGCTTGACGAGGTCCATGTCTAAACATGCCTTTAGACCTAGCACTGGAGGTGCTTGAGTGTCAACAATGTAAAAATCCAACATCATGTCGCTTTATTTGTACTTGCATTTCATCACGCATGTGCCTTTTACAATGAGCTGCTCACCCCCATAGCTGGTCAGTCTGCATGAGGTGGGCTGTAGCTCACACTCATCCTTCAAGCTGTGATACTCACTCAAAGGAATTACATTAACCTGAGATCCAGTGTCTAGTTTAAACTTAAGCTCTTTGCCCTGTTTTCCTATCTCAATATCGGCAAAGGCTTGCTCAGTCTCTGAAATCTGTTTTTTCTGTGACACGGAATCAATAAACAGTTTCTCTGCATTTGGCTCTCTATCTGGCATTTGGCTGTCACTCACTGTGTGTACTGTTGTTCCAAAAACAGTCCTGCAAACTTTAGCAAAGTGTTTCCTTTACCACATTTAGCACATTGCCTTCCTTTGGCAGGGCAATGCTCCTTTTCCCCATGCATCTGGTTTGCACAATATCCACAGTTTCTGAAGCATTTTATGTCTGTGTCGCTCATTTTTAGAACTCTCTCTGTTCTTTCTGGGCAGTGTTCTTTGGTGTGTGTCTATTAACTGCGTGCACTGTCTGTTCACACGAGCTGTTCGTGGTGCCGGTTATGGTTTTCAACTGTGCTTGGGCTATCTCGTGCGATCTAGCTATGTCCATAGCTTTGTCCAGCGTTAGCCCAGACCCAACATTCAAAAGTTTCTCTCTCACTTTAGCTGAATGTATTCCAAACACGTTGCGGTCTCTGGCCATCTCATCTTTATCTGCATATTCACAGTCATTTACCAGCAGTTTTAACTCAGTCACGAACTGTTCAAACGACTCACTAGCTCCTTGTACTTTCTCCTGAAACTTGTACCTAGTGAATATCGTATTTGTCTTGGGCATCACTTATGCTTCAAAACGGTCAAAATTACTTTTCAGTACCTTTGCTTCATCCGCGGTGAGAGACCATGTGTTAAAAATGTCTCTCCCTTTTTCTCCGATCCACAGGAGTAGGTAGCTGCATCTTTCTTCCTCCCCTTTGCTTTTCAGCGGACCCGAGAACATCAACTCCACGTGTTGCTTGAACTTGCTCCATTCTCTATGTAAGTTCAAAGATTCCCAATCCATTCGAGGCAAGGGAGCTCCAACGATGTCCATTTTCAATCCCTGTTCTGACACCATGTCTTGTTTTGCACACTTTGTACAAAACTAATACATTGCAGGACAACAGAGTATTACAGTTTAAACTCTTTTATGAAACATCAGGTCTGTTTTCTAAATCGTACAGCACAGTGGGGACAAGATGGAGTTAGGACCCCTTACAGATGCCTGCAGGCCAATGACAACTCAGCATGTGATCACATGTGAATATAATAGGTATTCCTTACAGATGCCTGCGGGCCAATGATAATTCAGTATGCAAATGTTACAGAGTAATAGCAGGACATTTAGAAAATCATAATACAATCAAGCAGAGTCAATATGGTTTTATGAAAGGGAAAGTTAGCATGCAGGTACAGCAAGTAATTAGGAAGGCAAATGGAATGTTGGCCTTTATTGCAAGGAGGATGGAGTATAAAAGTAAGGAAGTCTTGCTACAACTGTACAGGGCGCTGGTGAGACCACACCTGGAGTACTGCATGCAGTTTTGGTCTCCTTATTTAAGGAGGGATATACTTGCATTGGAGGCAGTTCAGAGAAGGTTCACTAGGTTAATTCCTGAGATGAAGAAAGGTTGAGCAGGTTGGGCCTATACTCATTGGAGTTTAGAAGAATGAGAGGTGATCTTATTGAAACATATAAGATTCTGAGGGGGCTCGACAGGGTAGATGCAGAGAGGATGTTTCCCCTCGTGGGGGAATCTAGAACTAGGGGGCATAGTTTCATAATAAGGGGCCACCCATTTAAAATGGAGATGAGGAGGAATTTCTTCTCTCAGAGTGTCCTGAACCTTTGGAATTCTCTACCCCAGAGAGCTGTGGAGGTGGAGTCATTGAATATATTCAAGGCAGAGATAGACATATATTTGAGCTACAGGGGAATAAAGGGTTATGGGGAGCCGGCAGGAAAGTGACGTTGAGTCCAAGATCAGATCAGCCCTGAACTTATTCAAAGGCGGGGCAGGCTCGAGGGGCCGAATGGCCTACTCTTGCTCATATTTCTTATGTTCTTATGAGTGCTAAACCCGCAGGGGCTTCAAATTCGTTAGCCCCGGAAAACAGGCATGGGGATTGTGATGCGTGGACCCCGTGGTCTTCGTGCTGCCTACTAATTACAATGATTATAGCATTCAGCCCAGTGCTGGACGCAATACTGAGTGGTTGAATGCTCAGCAGGGGGCACAAGTTCATGCGAGGTTGGCTCCAATTAAAGCTAGCCTCCACTTCTTAAAGGCAGTCTGCAACACTTAAATGGGAGGTGCATTCTGCCAGCAGCAGTTCATGCACTGGTTGTGGAGGCAAGGCTCAGAAAGAAGAAGAGTGAATAAAGGCTCAACAGAGAGGGGGCTCCAAGGTTCTTGAATGCAGCAAAAGAGGCTTAAGTGCAGGGGATGCAAAGGAGGAGACACTCACTGACACACATCACCAAAACATATTGCACCACACTCACTGACACACTTCACCCAAACATATTGCACCACACTCATTGACACACATATCCCCCAAACACATTGCACCACACTCACTGACACACTTCACCCAAACATATTGCACCACACTCATTGACACACATATCCCCCAAACACATTGCACCACACTCACTGACACACTTCACACAAACACATTGCACCACATTCACTGACACACTTCACCCAAATACATTGCACCACACTCACTGACACACTTCACACAAATACATTGCACCACATTCACTGACACACTTCACCCAAATACATTGCACCACACTCACTGACACACTTCACACAAACACATTGCACCACATTCACTGACACACTACACCCAAACACGTTGCACCACACTCACTGACACAATTCACCCAAACACATTGCACCACACTCACTGACAAACATCACCCTAACACATTGCACCACACTCACTGTCACACTTCACCCACATTGCACCACACTCACTGATACACACATCACCCACATTGCACCACACTCACTGACACACTTCACCCAAACACATTGCACCAGACTCACTGACACACTTCTCCCAAACACATTGCACCACACTCACTGACACACTTCACCCAAACATATTGCACCAGACTCACTGACACACATCACCCAAACACATTGCACCATACTCACTGATACACTACACCCAAACAAATTGCACCACACTCACTGACACACTTCACCCAAACACACTGCACCCAATCACTGACACAGTACACCCAAACACATTGCACCAAACTCACTGACAAACACTTCACCCAAACACATTGCACCACACTCATTGACACACTTCACCCAAACACATTGCACCACACTCACTGACACACTTCACCCAAACACATTGCACCACACTCACTGACACACTTCACCCAAACAGATTGCACTACACTCATTGACACACTTCACCCAAACACATTGCACCACACTCACTGACACACTTCACCCAAACACATTGCATCACACTCACTGACACACTTCACCCAAACACATTGCACCACACTCACTGACACACTTCACCCAAACACGTTGCATCACACTCACTGACACACTTCACCCAAACACATTGCACCACACTCACTGACACAATTCACCCAAACACACTGCACCACACTCACTGACACACTTCACTCAAACACATTGCACCACACTCACTGACACACTTCACCCAAACACATTGCACCACACTCACTGACACACTGCACCCAAACACATTGCACCACACTCACAGACACACTTCACCCAAACACATTGCACCACACTCACTGACACACTTCACCCAAGCACATTGCACCACACTCACTGACACACTTCACCCAAACACATTGCACCACACTCACAGACACACTTCACCCAAACACATTGCACCACACTCACTGACACACTTCACCCAAGCACATTGCACCACACTCACTGACACACTTCACCCAAACACATTGCGCCACACTCACTGACACACTTCACCCAAACACATTGCACCACACTCACTGACACACTTCACCCAAACACATTGCACCACACTCACTGACACACTACACCCAAACACATTGCACCACACTCACTGACACACTTCACCCAAACACATTGCACCACACTCACTGACACACATCACCCAAACACATTGCACCACACTCACTGACACACTTCACCCAAGCACATTGCACCACACTCACTGACACACTTCACCCAAGCACATTGCGCCACACTCACTGACACACTTCACCCAAACACATTGCACCACATTCACTGACACACCTCACCCAAACACATTGCACCACACTCACTGACACACTTCACCCAAACATATTTCACCGCACTCACTGACACACTTCACCCAAACACATTGCACCACACTCACTGACACACTTCACCCAAACACATTGCACCACACTCACTGACACACTACACCCAAACACATTGCACCACACTCACTGACACACTTCACCCAAACACATTGCACCACACTCACTGACACACTTCACCCAAACACATTGCACCACACTCACTGACACACTGCACCCAAACACATTGCACCACACTCACTGACACACTTCACCCAAACACATTGCACCACACTCACTGACACAATTCACCCAAACACATTGCACCACACTCACTGACTCAATTCACCCAAACACATTGCACCACACTCACTGACACTCTTCACCCAAACACATTGCACCACACTCACTGACACACTTCACCCAAACACACTGCACCACACTCACTGACACACTTCACCCAAACACATTGTACCACACTCACTGACACACTTCACCCAAACACATTGCACCACACTCACTGACACACTTCACCCAATCACATTGCACCACACTCACTGACACACTTCACCCAAACACATTGCACCACACTCACTGACAAACTTCACCCAAACACATTGCACCCCACTCACTGACACACTTCTCCCAAACACATTGCACCACACTCACTGACACACTTCACTCAAACACATTGCTCCACACTCACTGACATACTTCACCCAAACACATTGCACCACATTCACTGACACTCTTCACCCAAACACATTGTACCACACTCACTGACACACTTCACCCAAACACATTGCACCACACTCACTGACACACTTCACCCAAACACATTGCACCACACTCACTGACACACTTCACCCAAACACATTGCACCACACTCACTGACACACTTCACCCAAACACATTGCACCACACTCACTGACACACTTCACCCAAGCACATTGCACCACACTCACTGACACACTTCACCCAAACACATTGCACCACACTCACTGACACACTTCACTCAAACACATTGCACCACACTCACAGACACACTTCACCCAAACACATTGCACCACACTCACTGACACACTTCACCCAAACACATTGCTCCACACTCACTGACACACATCACCCAAGCATTTTGCACCACACTCACTGACACACTTCACCCCAATACTGTACACTGCACGACACTCACATACACACACCTCATCCAAACACATTGCACCACACTCACTGACACACATCACCCAAACACATTACACCACACTCACTGACACACTTCACCCAAACACATTGCACCACACTCACTGACACACTTCGCCCAAACACATTGCACCACACTCACTGTCACACTTCACCCAAACACATTGCACCACACTCACTGACACACTTCACCCAAACACATTGCACCACACTCACTGACACACTTCACCCAAACACATTGCACCACACTCACTGACAGTTTTCACCCAAACACTGCACCACACTCACTGACACACTTCACCCAAACACATTGCACCACACTCACTGACACACTTCACCCAAACACACTGCACCACACTCACTGACACACTTCACCGAAACACATTGGACCACACTCACTGACAGTTTTCACCCAAACACAGTGCACCACACTCACTGACACACTTCACCCAAACACATTGCACCACACTCACTGACACACTTCACCCAAACTCATTGCACCACACTCACTGACACACTTCACCCAAACACATTGCACCACACTCACTGACACACTTCACCCAAACACAGTGCACCACACTCACTGACAGTTTTCACCCAAACATACTGCACCACACTCACTGACACACTTCACCCAAACACATTGCACCACACTCACTGACACACTTCACCCAACACACTGCACCACACCCACTGACACACTTCTCCCAAACACATTGCACCACACTCACTGACACACTTCACCCAAACGCATTGCACCACACTCACTGACACACTTCACCCAAACACATTGCACCACACTCACTGACACACTTCACCCAAACACATTGCACCACAGTCACTGACACACTTCACCCAAACACATTGCACCACACTCACTGACACACATCACCCAAATACATTACACAACACTCACTGACACACTTCACCCAAACACATTGCACCATTCTCAATGACACACATCACCCAAACACATTGCACCAGACTCACTGATACACATCACCCAAACAGATGGCACCACACTCACTGACACGCTTCATCCAGACACATTACACCACACTCACTGACACATATCATCCAAACACATTGTACCATACTCACTGAGACACTTCACCCAAACACATTGCAGAACACTCAATGACAAACTTCACCCAAACACATTGCACCACACTCACTGACACACTTCACCCAAACTCATTGCAGAACACTCAATGACAAACTTCACCCAAACACATTGCACCACACTCACTGACAAACATCACGCAAACTCGTTGCCCCACACTCACTGACACACATCATCCAAACACATTGCACCACACTCACTGACACACTTCATCCAAACACGTTGCACCACACTCACTGACACACTTCACCCAAATACACTGCATTACACTCACTGACACACATGTAGAATTCGCAAAATTGAACATTGTCCTATAAGGATCTATTGGCAGAAAATGCCTTAATTTTTGAAAACTGTTTTAAAAGAAGCCGAGTAAAAGGGACACATAAAATGGTCGCCAGACCCCGTGACCAGCTTTTGGGACACTTTAAAATGGTTCCTGCAGTCCCTAGACAGCTTTTTGTGGATTTAGCCCACAGTAGGTACTGGAAGGCAGTTTCAGGAAAAGACAGAGCCCCATAGATATAGATTAGATGCAGATCCGATCAGATCGGCCTGCAGATAAAGGCCATCAAAATGTTTACCCAGACAAAGGGAAACAGTTTCATATTCATAGGGGGAACATCAAGCACCATTTAAGACATCAGAAGGACGTTAAGGACAATACAGGTCGTTCCAGACCAGAGATGGCAGTTACCGGCCTTCCGAAGATACTTTAAAAACAAAGACTACCCTGCTGCGCTACAAGCCCGCCAAAAGTTAAACAAAGACTAACCTTGATTTGGCGGGAGATAGGGCTTCTTTGAGAAGTATAACTGGAGTCCCGGGGTAGCCATCGAGAGCTTTTTGAGCTAGCTTGCTTTTTTTCGCGAGCCATGGAGGAACGTCGATCTGGAGACCAGCCAAGAAGGTGATTTGAGTCTGCGTCCCGCCCCGGGGTAACCATCGGGAGACCAACGACAAACCCCAGGCTGTTGACGAGACAAAGGACGGTAGCTGTTACGTCCGTGTATAAGAAGACACAGACTGCGGAGAATGGTACAATAGGTGTTTACTCAACGTGGATCAGACTGCAACTGATCTGTACAGATTACTACTCAGCGTTATATACAGGTGTGGTCACTGCCGGTACTACAGTATACATGAGCTGTAAAAAGTAGTTCCCCCCTTAAAGGTACATACATTACAATTCCTCCCCTTTTAGATTAACAGTGCCATAACACTCATTTAACAATTAAATATCAAACTAATTACAATGAACACTTTTAACATGCAACATTAGCTGAAAATAGTCTATTTATAAATTCAGTCTTTGGGGAGGCTTCCTGACCCTTTCTGGATAGCACCTTTCCCGAGTGTCTTGCTCTTGGTGCGGAGGCGATTCTGGCCCCCTGTCGTCGGTTGGTTCATCAGCTTCCGATGCTACTGTTTCTGGGGTAGATGCTACCTGTACATCGGGTTCATCACCAGGTACATATGGGCGAGGCATGGGGTTGACTTGTTCCTGTGACTCTAGGATCTGGTCAGCATGGCGTCTCACGATGCTCTCCCCAACGTCCACTGTGTACATTAGTGGGCCCTGCCATGTGCATATCGTTCCTGGCTGCCATTTTTCTGTTCGGTAGTCGCGTGCCAAGACTGGTTGCCCTACATTGAAGCTCCTTGTTGGCTTCTCATGGATGTGCTGGAATTGCTTACTCTCAACATCTCTTCGTACGTTTGGTCTGAGCAAATCCAGGCGCGATCTTAATCTACGGTTAAAGAACATCATGGCTGGGGCCTGGTTGGTGATTGCATGTGTCGCATTCCGGTAGGTGAACTGGAGATTGTCCACCTTGTGCTGCAGCAGAATTTGGCATCGTACATAGCCTTTATTGCCTTCTTAAAGGTTTGTACGAACCTCTCAGCCAATCCATTTGTGGCTGGATGATACGGGGCGGATGTGTAATGCCTTACCCCATTCTTTTTCAAGAACCTCTGGAACTCTTCGGACACAAACTGTGGTCCGTTGTCGGAGCAAATCTGTTCTGGCAAGCCATTCCTGGCAAAAATGGTCCGTAGGACTGCAATAGTTTTCTCCGTGGTGGTGGAGGACATTTTGATGACCTCAGGCCATTTCGAGTGCGCATCCACGGCTATTAAAAACATTGAGTCCATGAATGGACCAGCAAAATCAATATGCACCCGTTGCCATGGAGATGAGGGCCACTCCCATGGGTGTAGAGGGGCCTGTGGTGGTGCATTTTGGACTTTCATGCATCCTGAGCAGCTCTTTGTCAGGTCCTCGATTTGTTTATCGATTCCCGGCCACCACACATAAGCCCTGGCTAGGCTTTTCATTTTTACCCCTCCCAGATGACCCTCATGAAGCTCATTGAGCACTCTATCCCTTAACTTGGGTGGAATTACCACTCGGGATCCACACATCAAGGTCCCCCGGCACACTGACAGCTGTTCTCTCCTTGTCGAGAATGCTGGCAACAGTGAGTCACCATGTGCTGGCCATCCCTTCACCGTCAAATCATATACCCGAGAAAGTGTCGGGTCATTTTGGGTTTCCTTTTCGATACAAGCGTTAGTTACCGGTAGGTATTCAACTATAGTCGAATGGAATATTTCGACAGGATCCACTGCTGGTGCTTCCTCCGCAGAAGGCAGTGGCAGGCGTGATAGCCCATCAGCATTTCCATGCTGTTTCGTGCCCTTATATTCAATCTCATAGTGGTGCGCCCCTAGAAAAAGTGACCATCTTTGTAGTCGTTGCGCAGTCATCACCGGAACGCCCTTCTTCGGATTAAAAATGGAGACAAGAGGCTGGTGATCAGTCAGCAAGGTGAATTTCTGCCCGTGCAGATAGTGATTGAACTTTTTCACTCCCCACACTAGGCTGAGGGCCTCCCTGTCAATCTGGGCGTAGTTACGCTCGGCTGAGGTTAGTGATCGTGACGCAAAGGCTATTGGCCTCGCTGAGCCGTCCGAGAATTTGTGCGACAGCACCACTCCAATGCCGTAAGGTGACGCATCACATGCCAACCGAATTGGTAATGCTGGGTTGAAATGGGCCAATACCTCTTTCGATGTGATTAGTGTTTTGCTCTTCTGGAAAGCTCGTCTACATTCGTCACTCCACTTCCATGGCACCCCAGTTTGCAGTAGGGTGTTCAGTGGGTGTAGTATTGTAGACAAATTTGGCAAGAACTTATGGTAGTAGTTTACCAGCCCAAGGAACGACCTCAGTTGTGACACATTTTCCGGTGCTGGAGCCTTGACTACTGCCTCAATCTTCTCTGGGGACTTTGTAACCCCTCTTTATCGATAACGTGGCCACAATACGAGATTTGTTTTCTAAAAAACTCGCATTTGGGGCGGTTAGCTCGTTGCCCATATTCCTGCAATCTAGTGAGCACCTGCTCCAGGTTGGCAAGGTGATCACTGTCATTTTCGCCTGTGACCAGGATGTCGTCCAAATAACACTGGATCCCTGGGATCCCTTGCAGGACTTGTTCCATTGCCCTCTGCCAAATAGCCGGAGCTGATGCTACCCTGAATACCAGCCGGTTGTATTGGTAGAGACCTTTATGGGTGTTGATTGTGAGGTATTTTTTTGATGCTTCTTCTACCTCCATTTGCAGATACGCCTGGGCCAGATCAATCTTAGTGAAGCGTTTCCCTCCAGATAGCGAGGTGAAAATATCTTCAATCCGCGGAAGTGGATATTGTACGGTGTGAAGGACCGGGTTCACTGTTACCTTAAAGTCCCCACAGATGCGAACCTTCTTTGGTTCCCCAGGCATGCTGCTCAACGACTTTTTCATCACAGGGACGATGGATGTAGCCCACTCATTCCAGTCTACCTTGGACAGTACACCTGAACGTTCCAGACTCTCCAGCTCTGCTTCGACGGCTTGGCGGATCGCATAAGGTACCGGTCTGGCCTTAAAAAATTTTGGGCTTGCGTTTTCTTCAATTTTAATCGTTGCTGTCATGCCTTTTAGTGTTCTGAGTCCTTGCTGGAACACTTCTTTTGCGTCAGTTAGGATCTTTGACAGTCGCCCAGGTGTGATTTCATCATCCTTTTTGTCAGCCACAGTCAGTGCCTGTATGGAATGCCAATCCAGTTGTACTTTCCGGATCCATTCACGTCCCAGTAATGGTGGTCCTCCATCTTGCAATACATACAGGTCTAGTTTTGGTGTTTCCTTACCGTTATATATAACGGTCACCCTTATTTTTCCTTTGGGGTAGACTTTTTGCCCCGTGTACGTCTTCAAAATAATTTTTGTGTCTCTCAAGGGTATGTGTGAGAATAGCCGCTCGTAGTCCCATCGGTTTATGAATGTTAGGGCTGATCCTGTGTCCAATTCCATCCTTACCTGGACTCCTGCCATCTTGAGAGTGACCCAAATGGTTCGGTGATCCTCTGTTGTGATCACATTATGTAGTTTCAGACAACTCAGTTCCCCGCTTTCGGAGTCGTTATCACTCTTTTGTTCGTCTGAACTATTCTCCGTCATCTTATGTACCTTCTGGTACTTTCCTTTGGTAGGTTTCTTATTGCTGGTTTTCTTTCCCGACCTGCAGACTCGTGCTATGTGTCCTACTTTTCCACACTGTCTGCACACTTTGGCCTAGAAATTCAGTTGGGCGCGCCAGCCATTAGCGCCTTAAGAGGAGTAGATCTCGAGCGCTAGGCGCTTAGCGCCCGGGCGCAACGCGATCTGCGCCTCGCCCCAACTTCAGTACACATTTAGCACCGGCGCAAAGTCTTAGCGCTCGCCCTGCTGCACGCGCAGATCATGACGTCATTTCGTCGTGCAACGCCCTTTGTGCGCCCCGAACCGGAACTTCACTCGCGCCGGGCCATTGTGCGCCGGGCGGCCCTAACGACTGTGAAGTGGAACGGTACACAGCTGAGGCGGGCCGCGGGGAGCACTAATTAAAGGGCACTTACTCTGCACTATAAAGGCCAGCCATTTTGCAGCATTCACTCTTGTGCAACGGTTTTTGGGAGAGAGACCAAGGAGGAGAGCTTACTGGTTTGGACCAACACTAGGACAGGTATTTTTGGCTCAGGCCAGAGCTTAGCAATTATCTTTGCCTTCATTGAGAGCTCAGTGTTTGCCAGCATATAATGAGGGCTGCATTGGGTGCCAACGCTGACTTTCAGCCTTATGCCAGAAGGGCTTACAGACGCCGTGAGAGAGTGGCAGCCCTGGCTAGATGCAGAGGGGGCAACAGGCGTCGCCAACTGAGGCCTTACCCACCCAGGGTATACCGCCAGCAGTCCTCCTATCTGACCATGTCTGCCGCGATGTGTGTTAGGAGGCTGCAATTCAGAAGGGAGGTGGTTGCAGACATCTGCCAGCTGCTTCACAGAGATCTGCAGCCACAGCTGATGCGCAGGATGTCTCTGTCGGTGGCAGTGAAGGTGACGGTGGCTCTCAACTTCTATGCCACCGGCTCCTTCCAATCCGCTGCTGGGGACATCGCTAACATCTCCCAGTTCGCCGTGCATTGCTGCATCCGCCAGGTGACCAAAGCCCTTTTCAGAAGGAGACATCAATTCATCTCCTTCCCCATGACCCTGGACAAGCAGCAGCAGCGTGCAGTGGGATTTGCAAGAATAGCGGGCTTCCCCATGGTGCAGGGCACCATTGACTGCATGCATGTGGCTTTGCGGGCACCTCTGGAGCATGTCGAGGATTACCGCAACCGGAAGGGCTACCATTCCCTCAATGTACAGCTGGTGTGTGACCACAGGCAGCGCATCCTAGCTGTCAATGCCCGCTTTCCAGGCAGCAGCCACGATGCCTTTATCCTGCAACAGACAACTGTGGCTGACATGTTCCAGGCACAGCCTCACCCAAGAGGATGGCTTATCGGAGACAAAGGCTATCCTTTGTGTACCTGGCTCATGACCCCGCTCCGCGCGCCCACGACCCCTGCTGAAGAGGCATACAACGAGAGCCATCAAGCGACTAGGAACATCATAGAACAAACAATGGGCGTCCTCAAGCAACGGTTCCGCTGTCTCGATCGCTCCGGGGGAGCCCTCCAGTATTCGCAGGAGCGAGTCTCCAAATTCGTCGTCATTTGCTGCATGCTGCACAACCTGGCTATCCGCAGGACTCAGGCACTGCCACCTCACGTTGGACCCCCACCTCAGGAGGAGGAGCAGGAGGAGCATGAGGAGGAGGAGGACAAGGAGTACCAGCCCAGGAGGGAGGCACAAGGTCCAAGGGCCGCCCGTCGGCGGCTTATTGAACGTCACTTCTAGGCCCCCTGTCAGGGAATGGCTTGTGCCAATGAAAGAACATGATTGCAGCTGCTCCGCAAGCCCTCAGCCGGTTAAGGCAACAAACACTTCAAAGATCAAACATGGACAATGTTAATAAATAAAATGCTTTATTGTACAAACTCAGGGCCCTTCCCACATGAAAACCAAAAACAGACGAAACCCCCAAAAAACACTCAAACACATTACTCGCTCCCACAACCTGGAGAGGATTAACAAAACAGTGCAACTAAAATGGCCGTCATCCTCGGCCTTCGTAAAAAACAAACATCACATCCTCGGCCTTCAAAAAACAAACATCCAATTCTCGGCCTCAATAAACAAACATCCAATTATCGGCCTCAAAAAACAAACACAACTGGCCACACATTCGACCTTTTGGCCCGCTAGGGCGATGCCTTGGCCATCTTTCTGTGGCCCCTGCCCGCCCTGCTGCTCCTCCTCAAAGTAAGGCCATTGGCTGCTGCAAGGCTGGGGGCAGGCTCCAGAGGGGCACATGTCGTGACGGCAGATGCCCTTGGGGGTCGGCCTAGTCGAGGTCTGGCCGTCGAGCGGGCGGCTGTTGAATGCTGCAGCTGTGGCTGGCCAGCATCAGTCGCTGCAGCAGCTCCTGGCAGCTCCACTGGAGGAGTGGCAGTGGCGGCTGGAGGAATGGGGGCAAGCTGGCGGATGGCAGGCCCTCGCTGGTCGCCTGAGACACTGGCACTCACCCGGGCCAGCACTGCAGCATGCGCACCAATCTGCTGAGGGACAGACCGCTGTGTTGCTGCAGCGTGCCGGGTGCCCTGGTGAGGCCTGGCTAACACAGCGAGTGTGGCAGCAGTGAGTGCCCGTGTTGACCTGTTGAGTGACCTCATCAGAGCACCCAGTGACTGCACGGCACCACTGATCAGCTGCCCACTCGCTGCCTGAGCTGCCCCAAATGCCGCCCGACTCGCTGCCTGCTCTGCCCCGAATTCCACCAAACTGATGGCCTGTGAGGCCCCGATGTCGGTGACACTCTGAGAGAGGGACTCGATGGCCTCAGGCAACCGTGCCACTACCCCCATGAGCTCCGTGTGCCGGCGCTCCGAGTCCGCGGACAAGTCCTCGAGGCGTTCCATCTCCTCGGCGAAGACCATCTCCGGACTGGAGGCCGGACTCTCCCTCTGGGGAGAAGGCCGCCGAGCTGGCCGACCCTTCCTGCATTGCTGGACGCCGCTGGGCCCAGCAATTGGACTCCCCTCCGACCCTTCCCCCCTCTGGGGAGAAGGCCGCCGAGCTGGCACCCCCCTCCCGCGTTTCTGCAGGCCGCAGGTCCCATGAGCTCCCCTCCCCTCCGACACTTCCGCCACGCTCCCCTCCAGGGAAGACATGTCCCCTACATTGGCATGGGTTGCCACGGCTGAGGGTTCCCCTGATGGGCCGCCTTCCTCTTGCTCCTCCTCCTCCTCCTCTTCTGAGGGGCTGCCACTGGCAAGTTCAGGGACCTCCTCCTCACCATCTGAAAGCAGGAAGGCACAAGAGTAGCTTTAGAGTGAGGAGAGGGCGTCAGCGAGGGATGCATGAGTGGTGGCATTCAGCGCATTGGTCGGACAGTGGCAAAGGATGTAGATCTGATGCGCAAGTGGGATGAGAGAGGTCCAAACATTGATGTCCTTACCATTGGTGCCCAGAACAGGGTCGGCATCTCCACATGCAACGGGGCCAATCACCCGGCCACCCATGATGCGCTCCACGCGATGTTGCAGCTCGGTGAGCGGCTGGATCTGGGGTCGGCCTCCCCCGGTCGCAGTCCGGCTCTTCCTATTATTGGCCAGCTTGGCCTGCAAGAGAAAGGACGGCCTCTAAGTACAGTGTGTAGCCCTGATCTTGTGTGCACTGCCTCCCATGGTGGAATAGCCTGGCCAGTGTGTCGCCCTGATCTTGTGTGCAGTGCCTCCCATGGTGAAATAGCTTGGCCAGTGTGTCGCCCTGATCTTGTGTGCACTGCCTCCCATGGTGGAATAGCCTGGCCAGTGTGTCGCCCTGATCTTGTGTGCACTGCCTCCCATGGTGGAATAGCTTGGCCAGTGTGTTAAGTGCAGAATGTGCAATTGATGTTCATGCCTGTCCCATAGCTGCTGGATGAGGGCTGGCCATTAGGGCTTTCAGGTCCCTTTGCCCATAATGTGAGGTGCACATGCAAGGATGAGGAGGTCACTGGAAAGGGTACTCACCCTCACAATCCGCGTGAGGTCATTAAACTTTTTGCGGCATTGGACACCGCTCCTGGGGACCTCGCTGTTGGCTGACACC
Source organism: Somniosus microcephalus (assembly GCF_052327205.1). Lineage (NCBI taxonomy): Eukaryota > Metazoa > Chordata > Chondrichthyes > Squaliformes > Somniosidae > Somniosus > Somniosus microcephalus. The sequence goes on along the minus strand of NC_141003.1, from coordinate 25,432,855 downwards.
TTGCTGGCGACATGCCTCCAGGCTCTTCGGTAGGCGTGGATCGGCGCCTTCCTGCCATTGTCCGGGTACAAAATATGGCGCCTCTTCTCCACACCACCAACCAGCACACTCAGATCACGCTCTGAGAAGCGCTGCGCTCGTTCACGGGCCTTCTGCATGGCTTCAGGCGCTATTTGGGTCCAGCAGCAGTGTTCAGGCCTAGCTGGAGGGCTCCACGATCCAGGGCGTGGCAGCAGACCAAGTCGACCCTTCCCCCTTAAGAGCTGGCCGGCGCCAGGGTGTCTGCTGTCAATCACGAGATGGCCGCACCTGCGCTGCGCCCGGCCTCGGCGCTCTCGCTCAGCACCTCCGGCTTAGCGCCTAAAGAGAGGTGTCCAGCGCCAGTTTTAGTGCTCGAGCAAACTCTTAGGGCGAAGCTAATGAATATCGGAGAAGTGGCCTCGATTTGGCGGCGGGCGCAAACTTTACCGCCCCAAAAGTGGCTACAATGAATTTCTAGGCCTTTGTCTTTGAACCAGCAATCATTCTGGTCGTGTGTTGTTCTGCCGCAGCGATAGCACTTCTCTGTTCCATATGACATTTCGTTTGTGTCATATTCTTGCGGTCTCTGTTGTATCTCTGCAGCGCCCCGTGCTACTGCTTCATATGATACCGCAATGCTGAAAGCCTTTTCCAGCGTAAGGTCCTTTTCAGATAAAAGCCGTTTCTGGGTTCCTTCACTTTGAAGCCCACACACAAACTTGTCCCTTAAGGTATCTGCCAGTCCCACTCCAAACTGGCAGTGTTTCGATAGTTTGCGCAGTTCTGTTAAATAATCAGCATTGCTTTCATCCTTATGCTGGTTCTGTTTGTGAAACTTGAATCTTTCTGCTATCAGCAGCGGTGTGGGGTTTAAATGTTCCTTTAGTATCGTTACTATGTCTTCAAAACTCTTTTCCATTGGCTTCGTTGGGGTTACTAGGTTTTGTAATAAACCATACGTCTTTGCACCCATTAAATTTAACAATACCGACGCTTTCTTGTCATCTGACACCTCATTTGCCTTGCAGTACATCTCTATTCGTTCGACATATGTAGTCCAATCTTCGACTTCATTGTCAAATGCGGTGATACTGCCACTCTTCCGCATTTTGGGTGTGGTTTAAAATGGCGTCTCCCAATGGCTTAAAACGGCGTCTCCTGCGCTTTCCTTCCTCCCCCGCTGCTACCGACGCCGCTCCCGGCGGTTCTCATGGCAATGGCGGCACCCTGTAGGTTTCGCGCGATTCTCCTGCGCTTTTGCCAACGCCGCTATCGGCGGTCCTCGTGGCAATGGCGGCGCCTCACGGGTTTTTGCGCGTCTCTCTCTCCCTCTCTCCGACGCTGATCGGCCCCTGAACACCGGCTGCGCCCTGTGCGCTCTGCCCTCTCTCTCTCTCCCCTGTCGACGCTGCTTGGCCCTTTGCTGTGCCGCTCGGTCGGGCTCTAGCCCGCCGCTGTCCGGGAAGGGTCTGTGCACTACCTGTTGCCAGCCCGTTTCGCTGGACCACCTCGACTGGAAAGCCAAGCCTGGCTCTCGACAGCCTCCCCCGCAATTCTCGAGCCTCTGCTGGATGACTGGGCGGTTGCCCGTGGTCGACACCCGAGACTCTGGCCTTGACCTGCAATCCACTGACCTCCAGGAACGAATCCCCGGGAGGTGATGCAGAGTTGCAGGTAGGTTCGAACCTGCCTCGTCGCCAATGTTACGTCCATGTATAAGAAGACACAGACTGTGGAGAATGGTACAATAGGTGTTTACTCAACGTGGATCAGACGGCAACTGATCTGTACAGATTACTACTCAGCGTTATATACAGGTGTGGTCACTGCTGGTACTACAGTATACATGAGCTGTAAAAGGTAGTTCCCCCTTAAAGGTACATACATTACAGTGGCCCTCCAGAAGAAACCTTTCTGAAAATGGTAAACCAGCTGGGCTCTGCGAAGAAACCTATCTAACAATGGTCAAATAGTTGGTCTCCATCCACGCCGACGTCCAGGCCTGCCAGCTTCCAGCCTGCCCATGACCTTCACCTTGAGGAAGAAGAGAGAGTGTCGCAGCCCGCAGCGTTGACCACGTGGAGACAGGATGCCTGAGAGGATCAAAACGCAAACCTTTCAAAATCTTATACTTTCTCATTGGATTGGTGAGCATGTTTCTGGCCCCTCATAATCTGATCTAGCTAGGCTTAGTGGGTGGGCATTTTGGGTATAATTAATTATGAGTTGTTGTCCCTCGATGTTCCGTGCGTTTCCCCGTTTCGAGATGACTTTTGTAAAGTATAACATGCCTGTATATACGTTGGTTAGTACTGTATTATGATTTGTTTTTCCCTCCCATGTACCTTATTGGCTTACATTCAATTTGTTCCTTTATGCAATAAAATTTCATTTCGTTTTCATTAAACCTGATCTATAGAGTATTCTCTACATTGTAGTTCCTGCCTCAAAGTCCAGTGTATAGAACCTAAGGGGCGAGTGGGTCGAACCACTCAAGATTTTTACTGTGCAAGAGAGAGGGGCCTCTAGAGAGAGAAACCTCTGTGATCGAAAACCCCTTACAGAAAATGGTGACCGCGGCAGGACTCTGGCAGCAGGATTGCAATGTATTAGACCCAGGTTTAAATGGACGAAATGTTATGGATGAGAGGATAGCGGATTATGTTTTTGGTAAGGTAAAACTCACTAAGCAGTGGATTTCCGATCTCTTACTGGATGGGTGTCCGGTAGATGCAGCCATCAGGTGGACAGAGAGCAAAGAACATAAGAAGTCAGTCAAGAAGGCAGTGTGGCTGATGTGCTACAAAAGACAAGTCCAGATTTTGGACAAGGTCGTTGCAGCGCAGGCAGCCAAGATCAAAACCCAGGCTTCAGAGATAGAGGAAACGGCCATGGGTGGGGAAAAACTCATCGCAGCGCTTCACGCGCTGAATCAAGAACGCCAAACTGTAGCCAGCCAACATCAGGCTAAAATAGAGTACCTGGAATGTCAGGTTACTGAGGCAAAGTTGCATGAAACGAGGGTACGGGAGAAAAGCGCCCGCCTCGCACAACAGCTAAGAGCGCAGGAGGAGAGAGTAGTAGAGGTCAAGGCAGCTTACAAGCTGACCATTGAGAACGGGTTTGAGAGCGCAGACCACGGCCCCTGCTAGAAGGCGTTAGAAGACCTAAGAATGGCCCTGGCAAAGGCAAAAGGCATGGTATTCCTCGTAAGCCCATAAGCGAGTGAAATAGACTTCCTGAAGGAATCCAAGAGACCGATTCCACACGAAGCAGTTGTGGCACCAGCCATTGAACCCTCAGCACCGCCGAGCTATAATAAGGTTTGGCCCGAAGGGGGGGTGGTAGAAGGGGAGGAAGCCGAGGTAGAACTGGAGGAGGAATAACCCCTGGTAGTAAAGCCGGAGCCGGCACCAATGTGTCCTACTCGGCACCAGAGGTACGGTCCCGTCGACGCGAGTGGTGCGGACGGACCCCTCCTGAACCAGATTGTGTTGCCCCACGGTGCCCAACAACTCAGAGCGATGGTGAGCCACCTCCCAAAACTCACTGAGAAGGGAGATCCCTCAGTCCATTTCAGGGAGATAGAGGAGACAGCCGCCATCAATGATTGTGATGATCTTGAACAGGCGAAGATGTTGCTGTTCTCCCTGGATAGCACAATCCTTCAGTGCCTCTCAGATGGGAGTAAGAGGGGACGGAAAGGGTATGTGGAACTTTTGGACGAGGTCCTGGAGGTTATGGGAGTTGATGACGGCAATCCGTTCTTCCGTGTGGAAGGGATTGTGCAGCTAACTGGAGATCCCCCACGGGTTTTCGCAGAAAGGCTGTGGCCAGTGTATTGGCGCAGCTGTCCGGGCATGCCGGAACGGGCCGCAATGAACAACGTCCAGCGGGTTCATTGGCTCCGCTGCCTGGTTGCCAACAGCTCACCACAGATACAGGCCCAAGCCAAATCTTGGTTTGACCCCCAAGGTCCCGGTACCACAGAGGAGACAGTGCTCCGACAGCTCACCATTGCATACAAGAATTGCAGGAGTCAGGAGGCACCTTCCTCTAAGGGAAAAGTGCATGAGGCAAAACCCGCAGCCCCAAGCAAAAAGGAGTGGCATCAGGAGGGGAATCGCCCTCCCCAGGCCAAGCTCAATTGCTACGGGTGTGGGAAGGATGGACATTGGCGCAGGGACTGTAAAAATCCGTGGAAGGATAATAAGGGAAGATCTCCCACAGCCCAAGCCCAGACCGCCGCCCCAGAAAAGGGAACCGGTGCAGCTATGGATCCCGCTGCAATAGAGTCAATTTTAGAGACAATGCGGTCTCTTATGATCTCGCAGGGGAGGGTAGTAGCCACCACCGGCCCTGTCGTTCTCACAAACCCGACCGTTTCACCCCAATGACTAGAGCCAGTGCAGCCCATTTACCTATGTCCGCTGCGATATGATTTATGGAGGCGACCCCTCGTGGAGATGGAAGTAGAGCAGGAAAGGAAGCCCTATCTGTTGGATACGGGGGCATCGTGCACCGTGATCCACACAGCTAATCCTACCACCTCACCTCTGTCCACCGGGGTTCCATATATTCTGTCGGGCTTCACAGGTAAAGAACAGGCTGGCGCATTCTCCATCCCTCTCTCCATTCATTTAGGACCACTCCGCACCACGTGGAAGTGTATACTGATGAAGTGGGAGGTGGAGGGTGGAAAAGGGATCCTTGGGTCTGATTTCTTAGAGGAACACGGGGTTCTCATGGATCTTAGAAATCACTGTCTCTGGGGAGAGAGCACGGGTAAGAGAGGTGAGGTAGTCATCATCCCAGAAAAGGAAGGGAAAGGGACCCTATGTACCGTGAAGCCAAAAGAGGGCTACGACCTCGAGCTCATGGTCGCCAGCGTCCCACAAGATCTGCAGGCATTCGTGTCAGACCACCTGACTACGTTTGCCACTCACAAACACGATTGCGGGAGGGTCACCGGGTTTGAGGTCAGAGTAGACGGGGGCCACATGGCCCGACCCCTAAAACAGTACAACTTCCCCAGGGAAGCGGAGCCCGACATGGAGACAGCAATGCCTTCACTGGTGCAGCAGGGCGTATTGAGGCCGATAGCCACCCACGTGAACTCTCCTTTGTGGCCGGTGAAGAAACCGGACAATTCATGGAGAGCCACGGTGGACTACAGAGTCCTCAATAGCAACATCCCAGCCTGCGCGCCGACGGTAGCAGCAGTTGCCGACCTGATAGGGAGTATCCCAGCATCCGCGACCACGTTCACGGTGCTGGATATTTCCAATGGGTTTTGGTCCATCCCTTTAAGGAGGGAGGATCAGTACAAGTTTGCCTTTACTTTTAAAGGGCAACAGTACACCTGGAACTGCTTGCCACAGGGTTTCCATAACAGCCCCAGCATTTTCCACCAATGTATGGCAGGAAGCTTAAAAGAGTTCAGCCAGCCCAATCAGCTAGTGCAGTATGTGGACGACCTGCTCCTGTTCACAGATTCCAGGGAGGAGCACGGCCCACTATTGGCCGAGCTATTGGAGCTGTTAGGCAGAAAGGGTTTCAAGGTGAACCCGAAGAAGGCACGGATCGGCCAGCAGGAAGTAAAATTCCTGGGTCTGACCATCTGCGCTGGAGAAAGAGCCATAGACAAGGCTAGACGGGAATCGGTGCAAGATCTACCGATCCCCACCACCGTGACGGGTGTGAGGTCCTTTCTGGGACTGACCGGGTACTGCAGAGACTTCATTGAGGACTATGCAGCCACAGCAGCCCCACTGCTGTGACTCCTCCACAAAGGAGTGGAATGGTCCTGGGATGAGGGTTGCCAGGCAGCATTTGAAAAACTCAAGGGGGACTTGCAGACCGTGCCAGCTCTGGGGGCCATAGATGGAGGAGAAGAGTTTTTCCTGGAGGTAGCGGCTAGCGGGGATAGCCTGAGCGCTGTACTGCTTCAAGAGCGACACGGCTAGCTAAGACCAGTGGTTTACTCCTTCAGGGTGCTCACAGATGTGGAAAGGAGTTTCTCCAATTGCGAACGGCATCTCTTGGCCACGCATTGGGCTGTGAAAAGGTCTTTGATCTTCACAGGCACCTCTCCCATCACTCTCCTCACCCATCACACATCCACCCGGATGCTTCTGGATGGAAGAATTAAGGATGGGACAGTAAGCAGTGTCCGCATTGTGCGCTGGACCCTCCTCCTTTCTCAGATGGATCTGAAGGTGAAGGGTCTCTGCGAGCCCAAGCTCGCGGCCAACATGGTATATCCCGGAACAGCCCATCGGTGTTCCGTAGAAGGGGTATGGGAAGTGAATGTAGGTTTACGGGCCGGGATACATCCCACGGGCTGCGAGATCTACGTAGACGGTTCCAGCACGGTATCCGCTGGCGAATGACTCACAGGGTGTGGAGTTTATGACCCCGCGGCAGACATTGCCCTGGCGATTAGACTCCCCAGCACTATGAGCGCCCAGCAGGCTGAACTATCCGCGGTAGTGTATATCGTTACACACCCCGAAATCTTCCCCACCCCATACACGATTTGCTCGGACAGCATGTTCACATGCAACTCGTGTATGGAATACCTGGCCATCTGGTCTCGCCGCGGATATACCTCTGCGGACGGGCGACCCTTGACCATGAAGCCACTACTAGAAAAGATCCTGGCCGCAGTGGGGGAGGAAGGGGAAGTCTTTATCCACAAGGTGAAGGCTCATTCCTCTACAGAACCCCCCAACCAGGGTAACCAGCAAACGGATGCGCTAGCCAGGGAAGGTGCCCACACCGGTATTTTCTGGGATCCCTATGGGTCCAAACCCGTGGCAGTAATCCGAGGCAGGGATGGGAATCAGGGGACCACAGGGGTGACACTGCCCCCAGACCTCAAGACCGTCCAAACCCTAGATCCCGCCCTAAAAACAGTCCTCAATGCCATCACTGAGGGCAAGGGAGTAGAAGGTCCGTACGGTACAGCAGCCCTTTCCATCAAGGAAGGCATGCTGTTCTGAGGGGAACAGTGGGTTGTGCCACAGCAGCACCGGAGGGAATTCCTTCAACTGGCCCATGAGGGCCCAGGAGCGGGACACCCCGGGCCTGAGGTCACCTGGCAATGGGTAGAACAGGCGGGATGGTGGCCGGGACTTCGGGACGATGTCCGTGAGTTCTGTGCTAATTGTCTTGTGTGCGCTGCAAACAACCCAGACCCCCAGAAAAGGAAGGTGCCCATGGGACACATCAGGAGAGTAGAGGGACCATGGCAGTCGATACAGGTCGACTACATCGGGCCCCTGCCCACCGCCCAAGGAGGCTATAAGTATTGCCTTGTCCTGGTGGATGTGTTCACCAAATGGGTAGAGGCCTTCCCATGCAAAACAGCCACGGCACTTAGTACTGCCAGGATCTGGTCCGGGAAGTGTTCTCGCGGTGGGGACTACCACGATTTGTGGAGCCTGACCAAAGGAGTCATTTCACCGGCCAAGTGATGCAGAACACCCTCATGCTCTTAGGCATCGAAGGGAGGTGGCACGTGACCCACAATCCTCAGTCATCTGGGATTGTGGAGCGCATGAACCGCACCCTCAAAGAAAAACTGAGGAAAGAGACGATGGACTCGCCCCAGAAATGGGCGGAGGTCCTGCCTCTAGTCCTCATGGGGATCCGGGCTAGCCAGTCTAAAAGTACGGGGTACTCCCCGCACGAATTAATGACTGGGAGAGTCATGCGGACCCCCACCCATGTACTAGCCCCGGTGCTCACTGAAGGTCAGCTCCGGGAGGTAAATCGGGACAAGTTTGCCCAGACCCTTTTTGAGCGCCTGAAACAGGTTTATGGGCAAGCGGCTGGGAACATGGGAAAGCAGCATCAGGGCAACCGACTGCTGCTCGAACCCCGTAAGACACAGGAGTGGGAAGTAGGAGATCAGGTCATGGTGAAAAACTATGCCCGAGTGGGGAGTTTAGGACCACTGTACATGGGGCCCTACAGTATCGTAGACAAAGCCAGCCCCATGGTTTACGCAGTGAAGTTGCCCCGGCGCACTAAATGGTTTCACGTAAATCAGTGCAAGCTATTTAAGCCGGGTGCAAAAGAGACAACAACCGAAGCCAGGTCTGAGGGTAAAGATCCTCAGCCTGAGGTGTGCAAAGAGTCACAGACCACACAGGCTGGAACCGCAGCCTGCTTGAGGGAAGGAGCTCTCCCGCCCACTTGGGAGGTTTCCCCATTGGCCTGGGACTCGGACGGGGAAGAGCCCGAACAGCTAGGCCCCGCCCTTGACACGATTCTGGAGGTCCCGCCCTCGACTCGGGCGTAGGGGAGGTAGAACTTGGGGGCGGAGATTCTCCACCTGTAGGGACAGGTAGGGAGGAGTCGTCCGCCACAGACACAAATCCCAAAGGGGCGGAGCCGGAGGGAAGGGAGCCGAAGCCGGCAGTTGTGGTGGAGCCACGGGCTGTGAGGGCTAAAGTCCCAACCACAGGTCCACTCGCTAAGGGAGCCTCACCCAAGGCACCCCCTCGCAGGTCGTCTCGAACACCTCAGCCAGTAAAGCCCTGGCCCGATTCCCCCTACTTCAGCAGACACCGACTTGGGAAATCCCTAGAAAGACGCAGTCCCCAATTGGCAGCAAAAGGCTGCAGGGGACTCAAGCCACAGGTCAGTGCAGCCCCGCCACAGGGAGCGGTGAGCTGCAGACCGAACAGGGATTAGGTAGGCCGCCCAGGGACGGGCGGCGCTGTACATAAGTTTGGTTAAGTATAAGGTGTGTAAATTTTAAGGTGATGGGTGTTATAAGGAGTAGTTTTAGAATCTGCCCAGCATGTGTGTTTGTTTCGGATTGAGGTCGAAAGACCCGATCATGCCTTCACCTAGACCAGAATCTCTCGGGAGCCTGGCTGTATCGTTTAATCTCTTGCAGGAACCAAGGGCACTATGGAAAGGATTCTCATCGTGTTTGTGGTGATCGGGTGTAACTTGGCCTGTCAGGGCTACACCAAGGACTCCATCGTGTATGGATGCTCCGGGGACACAGCCCCCATCACTGATGGGACAGGTGAACGGGACGTTGAAGAAACAGCTACCTATTTCCACGAAGGGAGGTGGCCAGGATGGCTGGGGTCGAACTCTACGGAATACTCCAGCCAGTCCGGATTTGCATACAGAGAGACTTCTCTAATGTGTCCCAGGGTGAGGATCATCGCGCCCAGAGTCAGCGTCACCGTCGGAAGGAAGATTTGTTTGATACGCCATGGACATGTTCCTTTGGACAGATGGTGGTGGCTCAGGAAGCTGAGCAAGACCATGAAGAACTCCACGGTCGAGTGGGAGCGACTGGGTAACAATACCCATCGGACTATTACGGGGACTCATGGGGGATTGAGTGTCTGTTGGGACAAATGGTGGGAACCAGATGAGGGGATTTACATCTGTATGTCGGGTTCAGAACGCGTCTGCCCCACAGGCGTCTCCATTTTTTTCCAAAGACAGTGGCAGGATGCTGGGAAAGGGATGAGGTGGAACGTCAGCACATGGGTGTGCGGAGTCCCATACTCTCAGATCCCGGTGAATGCCACTGAACTCATCACCCGCCCCCGCAAGCCCCTGCCCACGATTCCGGCAGCCAAAGCCCGCAAGGAAGGGTGCCCCACCACTACCAAGGGACCCGGGAACGGATTGGTATTAGTGCCCACAGGTCAGGTGCTGTACCAAGGGGTGCACTACGTGGTCGCCTCGGTGATTTTAAACCTCACCGAGGTGCGATTGCCAGAGTGGTGCCCCAAGGAAACGGAGCAATTGTACCAGGTCCTGTTAACAAACATGTTCAGACAATTTTATGAGTTCGACTTTGCCGATGCTGACAAAGCCAGATTGTACACCACACCACATGAGGTCTTGGACAGGGTAGGGAGACAAAGAAGGGGTACAGTCAATGATATTTTTACAGCCTTCAACACAGGGACTTCCGTCATCAACACTGTGGATGACGTGGAGCTGCAGACTCAGATCAATGATTTAAAAGGGCGGTTAAGAAAGATACTGATGAATGAGAATAAGGTAGTGGGTTCTGAGTTAAATGAGGACCAGGCCATGACACTACACTTAAAAGAAATCATAGCTGAGCTGGAGAAACACGCTAAAACGGTAAATGCTCTCATCAGAGAGGATCGGAATGCGTCAGATCAGGCTGCGCAGAATGAAGCGTGCGTGCTGTACGGGGCATGGTTACTGGGCGAGGGCTGCAGTAATCTGGAGGATCTAAAGCAAGGTTTGGTCCCCTCCTGCATCAGCAATAAGCACCTCGCAGCCCTCCACCCTTTTGAGAACGCATTAAGTCCGTGCCAGCTCAGACTAGCTTCAGAGGCCTACCCAGTCCCAGTGGACTGTGGGAGGTCTAATCACACCATTATGGGTATAGTGGTAAGAATGCCGGTTATGGGAAAGACAGCTAAACCCGCCCTGGTATACAGGGTGGAGAACATTGGAGTCTTTCAAGGGGGTGCACACATTCGTCCCACCTTACGTCATTCGATGGGAGCATGCAATGATGGGTACCGACCTCTCGGGGTGCTGGAGCCGGGGAGCACACATCATCCTGTGTCCCCAGCACTTGAATGCCTATTCGAAACCACAATGTGGGTTCAGAACTGCTGGCGCGAAGCCTATAAATTGCACCATGGAGGCAATGGCACAAGGCCATGTGCCCCCGCAGGTGGCATATATAGGAGGTGGGACATACTGTGTCGCCACTGCAGCGCCCCACTACCAACATGGACAGCACGGCTGGTGTCCGGTCAGTGACAGCAGTTTCTGCTTCAAACCCAAGGCAGAAGTTCAAGTGGCCCAAGAGCGAATTATCCCCATTCCTGAACCGTCCACTGTTCTTCTCACTGTCAAGGAAAATTTCACCGATCTGCAACGATTCGTTGCACATTTTGGCTATATCATTCCCCCTCTCCCTGAACACCTCACCAAGATACTAAAAGCCGTTGCCGTTTCACAGAAACATTTTTACACGCTGGAGCAGAAGACTTTAGAAATAGGGGCAGACATATTAGATATAGTGACCCCACAGTGGTGGGACCTGTTCACTAATATAGAAGTCCCTTCTTGGATTAGGATAGCCTCCCACATCCTCGTAGTATGTCAGATTTTTATTGTGATTTATTTACTCTTTGTACATTGTAAGAGGGACAAACTTTTCCAGAAGTATGAGAACAGAGGAGAATGGAGGGAGCATTATGAGCGGGTAGATGAAGAAACACCCGTTTAGATTTTTGCTGCTATGTATAGAGTTAAAGTTTCCCTCCCTCCTCTATTTTTGATAGCATTCATGTGTGATTTTCATGTGTATTTTCATTCTTTATTATTTTTATTGAAGGTTATTATGTTGTTGTTAATAAAAGATAATAGGTATGAACCAGGTGGTGTAGGGGTATTAGGCCCCCTTCCATGCCTGGAAATATGTGTGTCAGATTTTAACTCCAATGTATTGCCATCTATAGATGCTTAATATATACTGTGGGTTTTCTGAAATGGGAATTGCATGTGTCGTGGGGTCATAGATAGGTAAATACAGGGGATGGTTTGATTATGGAGAGTCAGAAAATTTTGCTCACCCAGAATTATGATACTTCAAGCAAGTTATAGTATCATCAGGGGGGACTGTAGAATTCGCAAAATTGAACATTGTCCGATAAGAGTCTATTGGCAGAAAAGGCCTTAATTTTTGAAGACTGTTTTAAAAGAAGCCCAGAAAAAGGGACACATACAATGGCCGCCAGACCCCATGACCAGCTTTTGGGGCACCTTAAAATGGTTCCTGCAGTCCCCAGACAGCTTTTTGTGGATTCCACAGTAGGTTCTGGAAGGCAGTTTCAGGAAAACAAAACCAGACAGAGCCCCATACATATAGATTGGATGCAGATCCGATCAGATCGGCCTGTAGATAAAGGCCATCAAAATGTTTACCCAGACAAAGGAAAACAGTTTCTTATTCATAGGGGGAACATCAAGCACCGTTTAAGACATCAGAAGGACATTAAGGACAATACAGGGTCGTTCCAGACCAGAGATGGCAGTTACCGGCCATCCGAAGATACTTTAAAAACAAAGACTACCCCGCTGCACTACAAGCCCACCAAAAGTTAAACAAAGACTAACCTTGATTTGGCGGGAGATAAGGGCTTCTTTGAGAAGTATAACTGGAGTCCCGGGGTAGCCATCGAGAGCTTTTTGAGCTGGCTTGCTTTTTTTCGAGAGCCGTGGAGGAACGTCGGTCCGGAGACCAGCCAAGAAGGTGATTCGAGTCTGCGTCCCGCCCCGGGGTAACCATCGGGAGATCATTGACAAACCCCGGGCCGTTGACGAGACAAAGGACGGTAGCCCTCCAGAAGAAACCTATCTGAAAATGGCAAACCAGCTGGGCTCTTCGAAGAAACCTATCTAACCATGGTCAAATAGTTGGTCTCCGTCCACACCGACGTCCAGGCCTGCCAGCATCCAGCCTGTCCGTGACCTTCACCTCGAGGAAGAAGAGAGAGTGTCGCAGCCCGCAGCATTGACCACATGGAGACAGGACGCCTGAGAGGATCAAAACGCAAACCTTTCAAAATCTTATACTTTCTCATTGGATTGGTGAGCATGTTTCTGGCCCCTCATAATCTGATCTAGCTAGGCTTAGGGGGTGGGCATTTTGGGTATAATTAATATGAGTTGTTGTCCCTCAATGTTCCGTGTGTTTCCCCGTTTCTAGATGACTTTTGTAAAGTATAACATGCCTGTATATACGTTGGTTAGTACTGTATTATGACTTGTTTTTCCCTCCCATGTACCTTATTGGCTTATATTCAATTTGTTCCTTTATGCAATAAAATTTCATTTCGTTTTCATTAAACCTGATCTATAGATTATTCTCTACATTGTAGTTCCTGCCTCAAAGTCCAGTGTATAGAACCTAAGGGGCGAGTGGGTCGAACCACTCAAGGTTTTTACTGTGCAAGAGAGAGAGGCCTCTAGAGAGAGAAACCTCTGCAATCGAAAACCCCTTACAAAACATCACCCAAACACATTGCACCACACTCACTGACACACATCACCCGAACACATTGCACCACACTCACTGACACGCATCACCCAAACACATTGCACCACACACACTGACACACTTCACCCAAATTCATTGCAGAACACTCAATGACAAACTTCACCCAAACTCATTGCACCACACTCACTGACAAACATCACGCAAACTCATTGCCCCACACTCACTGACACACATCATCCAAATGCATTGCACCACACTCACTGACACACATCATCCAAACACACTGCATCACACTCACTGACACACTTCACCCAAACACATTGCACCACACTCACTGACACACTTCACCCAAACACATTGCACCACACTCACTGACACACTTCACCCGAACACATTGCACCACACTCACTGACACACTTCACCCAAACACATTGCACCACACTCACTGACACACTTCACCCAAACACATTGCACCACACTCACTGACACACTTCACCCGAACACATTGCACCACACTCACTGACATAAATCACCCAAACACATTGCACCACACTCACTGACACACTTCACCCAAACACATTGCACCTCTCTCACTGACACACTTCACCCAAACACATTGCACCACACTCACTGACACGCTTCACCCAAACACATTGCACCACACTCACTGACACACTTCACCCAAACACATTGCAGCACACTCACTGACACACATCAACCAAACACATTGCCCCACACTCACTGACAAACTTCACCCAAATACACTGCATCACACTCACTGACACACATCACCCAAACACATTGCAGAACACTCACTGACATACTTCACCCAAACACATTGCAGCACACTCACTGACACACATCACCCTAGCATATTGCGCCACACTCACTGACACACTTCACCCAAATACTGTACACTGCACGACACTCACTGACACACACATCACCCAAACACATTGCACCACACTCACTGACAAACTTCACCCAGAAACACTGCACCATACTCACTGACACACATCACCCAAACACATTACTCCACACTCCCTGACACACATCTCCCAAATGCATTGCACCACACTCACTGACACACATCACTCAAGCACATTGCAGCACACTCACTGACACACTTCACCCAAACACATTGCACCTCACTCACTGACAAACATCACGCAAACACATTGCACCACACTCACTGACACACATCACCCAAAAACATTGCAGAACACTCAATGACACACTTCACTGAAAAACATTGCACTGGAGGAACGGAGGTTCCTAACTAAATAATTCAGCTCAACTCGATGGATTAAAAGAATGGAATTTAATAACAACGAAGTTTGCTGGATGTTACAAGGAGGAAATCAAAACACGTTCGTTCAAGTTGCCAGGTAGGCGAAGACTGCTGGAAAGTTCTCTAAGCTGACGTCATGACGTCCCCATGTTCTTCGCACCACTGGCAGTTCATGATCGGTGTCATGATGTCACTATGCAGGATAAAGGCAAACACACACTGTAAAGATAACAATCAGTTTAAAGGTGCAGTCCCCGGCTGCACTATAATACAATTAAGGGGATTATACAAAAGTACACTGAGTCTCTTGTGGCTCCTCCACAGGCGCCCCCCCCAGAATCCCCATTAATGGCCAGTGTCAAACGAACAGGGGGCTTTATGGTTCTCTCCGAGCGTCGACGACCCTGAGGCGGCGGAAGTGGAACGTCGGGAGACAGCACGGAGCCTGGCTGTGGTTGTTGCGGCATGTCAGGTGTGGCGAACGCAGAGTCTGACTGCGAAAACGACGGTGAGGCATCTGTAGGCGGTTCAACGGCTGGCTGTTGTAATGATGAATCAGCGTGCAACGGCGGTCGTCCTCGGCGAGGTGGCTGGGCAGGCACTATTGTTTCAGTGCGATCGAGGTGAGCAGCCTTCAGACAGTCGATGGAGACGGTGTCCGGTCTGCCGCCTACGTCGACGGTGAAATATTTCTCACCGGCAGATATGACACGAAATGGGCTGGCGTATGGTGGTTTCAGTGGGTCTCTGTGCGCGTCGTGCCTGATGAAGACATAATTGGCGGACATGAGGTCCGCAGGAACGTGAGGCCTCTGTAAGCCATGATGCGAGGTCGGAATGGGCAGGAAGTTCTTGGCCGCCTCGCGATGCTGGATAAGCTGCTGAGTTGCAGACCACGGTTCTGTATGCGGAGGCAGGAAGTCACCAGGGACCCTCAATGTTTGCCCGTAAACTAACTCAGCTGATGAAGACTGAAGGTCTTCCTTGGGAGCTGTCCTTAGCCCCAGCATCACCCAAGGCAATCTGTCTACCCAGTTGGATCTGCGCAGGCTGGCACGAAGGGATGCCTTAAGCGACCGATGGAACCTTTCACACAGGCCATTCGCCTGCGGATTGTAGGCAGTGGTATGGTGTAGCTTGGTACCTAAACCGTGTGCAACGGCGTTCCATAATTCGGAAGTGAATTGTGGACCTCGGCCCGATGATATGTCAGATGGGGCGCCGAAGCGAGCCACCCACGACGACAGGAATGCCCTGGCAATATCAGCTGTAGTGGTGGCGACCAAAGGAATCGCCTCTGGCCACCTGGTGGTGCGGTCCACTATTGTGAGGAGATGCGTGAAACCCCATGAACCGGGGAGAGGACCCACTAGATCCATGTGTACGTGGTCAAGCCGTCGCTCTGGCACTGGAAACTCAGCCAAAGGGGCTTTAACATGCCGGTTGACTTTCGCTTTTTGACAATCAATACAATTGTTTGTCCAATCTCGGACATCTAAGTGCATGCCCTTCCACACGAACTTGCGGGACATGAGACATTGCGAAGCTCGCATCCCTGGGTGCGACAACCCGTGTATCGCCCGAAAGACTTTCTTGCGCCACTCGACTGGCACTATGGGACGAGGCACTCCCATGGATGTGTCGCACAAAAGGGTGGTTCCTGCTGAGTGGAACTGAACATCAGCAACTTGCCAACTGGAAGGCGTGGTCCAGTACGCTTGAACTTTGGGGTCAGCCAACTGCTCTTCCGCTAAACCAGCGAAATCGACGCCCAGGTTAACTGCCAGGACAGGAGCGCGGGAGAGGCAATCGGCCACGAGATTGTCCTTGCCCGAGACGTGTCGTAGATCGGTGGTGAATTCCGAAATGAAGGTGAGGTGGTGCTGTTGCCGCGCTGACCAAGGTTCAGACGTTTTGGCCATGGCAAATGTGAATGGTTTGTGGTCCACAAACGCGGTGAACGGGCGTCCTTCTAGCAGAAAGCAAAAATGTCGAATAGCCAAAAACAGGGCGAGCAACTCCCTATCGAACGTGCTGTACTTGCGTTCGTTCTTGCGTAGTTGGCAGCTGAAAAAGGCCAGCGGCTGCCAAGTCCTGTCTACCCACTGATCCTGCACTGCTCCAATGGCGTAGTCCGAAGCATCCATCGTGAGAGCGTTGGTTGCACCTGGAATAGGGTGTGCCAGCATGGTTGCATCTGCCAGTGCTGCTTTGGTATCCAGGAAGGCCTGGTCCATCTGGGGAGTCCAGTTGATGAGGTCTTTGCCAGATTTCCTTTTCAGTGCTTCATACAGCAGTTGCATCAACTGCGCTGCCTTGGGGACAAAACGATGGTAAAAATTAACCATCCCCAAGAATTCCTGCAAGGACTTAACAGCGAGGGGACGTGGAAAAGCTGTAACAGCCTCGACCTTGGTGGCTAGTGGAACGGCGCCGTCCGATGTTATCCTGTGCCCCAGGAAATCGATGCTGGTGAGACCGAATTGGCATTTGGCCGGGTTGACAATGAGGCCATGTTGGCTTAACCGAGTGAAGAGCTGGCGTAGATGTAACAAGTGTTCCTTGGGGTTCTTGCTAGCGACGAGTATATCCTCCAGATATACGAAAAGGAAAGGCAAATCCCGTAAAACAGAGTCCACGAGCCGCTGGAAAGCCTGCGCTGCATTTTTTAACCCGAAAGGCATTCTGAGAAATTCGAAAAGGCCAAAAGGTGTGATGACCGCCATCTTGGGAACATCTTGGGGCTGCACCGGAACCTGGTGATACCCGCGGACGAGATCCACTTTTGAAAATATTGAGTTTCCAGCCAAATGTGCTGAGAAATCCTGGATATGAGCTATGGGATACCTATCAGGAGTCGTGGCATCGTTGAATCGTCTGTAGTCCCCGCAAGGCCGCCACCCTCCACCTGGTTTGGGGATGATATGCAGTGGAGAGGACCAAGGACTGTCGGAGCGTCAGACGATCCCGAGGCGCTCCATTGTTTGGAATTCAGCTTTAGCCGCCGCGAGTTTGCTGGGTTCTAACCTGCGCGCCCGGGCATAAACCGATGATCCATTCGTGGTGATATGGTGTGCCACACCATGTTTCGTGACTGCTGCCGAGAAGGTAGGCCGGGTAAGCTCTGGAAAATTGCTGAGTAGGCGTGTAAACCCGTCTTGAACTGGTACCGCACAGGCGACCGACCAGGACACGGCGGTGCTGCGGTGGCAGGGCTCCGCATGGTAAGTGGACGCGTGAATAAGGCGGCAGTTTTTGACGTCGACTAGAAAACCATTTGCACAAAAGAAGTCGGCTCCTAGTATGGCCTGTGACACTGTGGCAGTGATAAATTGCCAGAGGAACTGTTGACCGCCGAAAGTAACGGTAACCGTCCGTTTCCCAAAAGTGCGAATCGCCACGCCATTGGCTGCCTCGAGTGCAGGGCCGCGGCCGCCGGATTGTAGATCCAGCCTGGAAGCTGGCAAAATGCTGCACTGGGACCCAGTGACACAGAGGAATTGCCTCCCCATTGTGGAATCCGTAACATAAAGTAATTTCCCCGTTAAACCGACCGCCATGGTAAATTGAACGCACTTTTCAGGGCTTGTCGTCCTTTTCGAAGGGCGATGGCTTGCTGAAGGATTTTTTGGGGGGGAGAAACTGCAGGGAGGCTTGCAGCATCGAGCTTTGGTGCCAAAATGGGCGTGGTATGTGCATCAGCCTGCTGGAGGAAGGCTGGGCTTCGCACGCGCAGGAGAAGTGCGCCTCGTGGCTGCACAGCACTGCTGTGAGACTGCAAAAATTTTGTCAGCCTCTGCCGCGTGCTTAACACAGTCGGTGATCTCAGCTGGCCAAGGCTGTCTGCACCGCGTCAGGTAGCTGGCAGAGGAAAAGTTCTCGGAATAAAAAACATTGGTCTTCCGAACCAAGTAGGGTGTGCATTTGGCTCATTAATTCCGAAGGCTTTGAGTCCCCGATGCCTGGCATGGCAATGAGCCTGCGTGCGCGCTCTGATTTGTTAAGGCCAAATATTTGCAGTAAACGAGCTTTGAGAGCCTCATATTTGCCCTCGTCCGGTGGACTGCTCAGTAGGCTGATGACCCTCGAGGCCGTGGTGCTGTCGAGAGCGGAGACCACGTAAAAATAACGGGTCAAATCCGCTACGATCTCCCGCAGGTGAAACTGTGCTTCCGTCTGTAGGAACCAAGCTTCTGGTTGCTGCTCCCAGAATTGAGGCAATTTGAGGGCGACGGCATTTGTGCTCATGTTGAATTCTCTTCGAAGTTTGTTCGACGAGATCGGGGTCACCAATGTAGGAACGGAGGTTCCTAACTAAATAATTCAGCTCAACTCGATGGATTAAAAGACTGGAATTTAATAACAACGAAGTTTGCTGGATGTTACAAGGAGGAAATCAAAACACGTTCGTTCAAGATGCCAGGTAGTCGAAGACTGCTGGAAAGTTCTCTAAGCTGACGTCATGACGTCCCCACGTTCTTCGCGCCACTGGCGGTCATGTGATTGGCGTCATGACGTCACCACGCAGGATAAAGGCAAAAACACACTGTAAAGGTAACAATCAGTTTAAAGGTGCAGTCCCCGGCTGCACTATAATACAATTAAGGGGATTATACTAAAGTACACTGAGTCTCTTGTGGCTCCTCCACAGCACCACATTCACTGTCAAATGTCACGTTAACACATTGCACCACACTCACTGACACACATCGCCCAAACACATTGCACCACACTCACTGACACATACATCACCCAAACACATTGCACCACACAAACTGAAACACTTCACCCAAACACATTGCACCACACTCACTGTCACACATCACCCAAACTCATTGCTGCACTCTCACTGATGCACTTCACCCAAACACATTGCACCACACTCACTGACACACTTCACCCAAACACATTGCGCCACACTCACTGACACACATCACCCAAACATATTGCACAACACTCACTGACACACACTCATCACCCAAACACATTGTACCACACTCACTGACACACTTCACCCAAACACACTTCACCACACTCACTGACATAAATCACCCAAACACATTGCACCACACTCACTGACAAACTTCACCCAAACACATTGCTCCACACTCACTGACACACATCTCCCAAACACATTGCCCCACACTCACTGACACACTTCACCCAAACACATTTCACCACACTCACAGACACACTTCACCCAAACACATTGCACCACACTCACTGACACACATCACCAAAACACATTGCACCACACTCACTAACACACATCACCCAAACTCATTGCACCACAATCACTGACACACATCCCCAAACACATTGCACCACACTCACTGACACACTTCCTTCTCTCTTGCAGGGCAAGCTGGCTCTTAACCGCAGGCAGCAGCAGCTAACTGGCGGGGGACGGGCAAGCCTGCATATCCTGACCCAGCTGGAGGAGACAGTGCTCGACATTATTGGAGGGACATTCACTGGGCCCGTGGCAAGCAGCGAGGCTGAAACCATTGAAAATGTTGGTATGCTCATACCTAATCCTCCTTCTCACACCCCACTTCCCCTTCATCCCACAACCTCTTCGGATTTACAAGCTGCAGATGCTGCATGCATGCACATCTTGTTTTCCCCCCTCCCCTCAACTCAACCCAACCCTTGTGCCTTTCCTCTTTCAGATACCCAAGGACTCCAAGCTGGCCAGCCAGTGCAGGAAGACCAGGAGGAGAGTGATGGGGAAGAGTCACCGTCACTCGATCTTACACTCACAGGCACCAGATCAGATACTGGCACTACGCGTACTTTAGAGGGTAGTATAGAGGTGGGATCTGCACGTCGTGAGTCACTGGGCATGAGTGGCCTGCAGCCAGGGCAGGGGGAAAGCATGGTGCAGGCGCTAGCTCCCCAGAAGGCGAGGTTGCACACGATTTCTGCTGCTGAGGACTCAGATGAGGACTTTGATGGGGCAGCCTACAGAAGAAGGATGATGGGCATGCACACAGAAATGCTTGCTGCATTGGCAGGCCTGCCAGAGAGCCTGTTGTCACTGCCAATGAGCATGGAGGAGACCGGCACCAACTTTGTACAGGGCTTTGCGCAGAGCTTGGAGCCCATGATTTTCAGGATGGAAGTGATGGGCAACTCCATTAGCGCACTGTGGACCCAACCATGATGCAGGGTCCGATGGGCGATGTCTCAGCTTCTGTTGCAGCACAAGCAGCAGCCACCCAATATCGGAGTGCTGCAGTGGTAGCTCAGGCTTCTGTCATGCAAGCTCAGACTGCTCTCATGCAGGCTCAGCTTGCTGCCACATAAGCTCAGACTGCTGCCATCATGGCTGCACTTACTGTAAAGTCTGTGTGTTATATTGCGAATTACTACACAGACTACAAGAGTAAACTTTAACAGGACTTTACTATTCGAAGGTCAGGGCGGAACTGCCCAATAACTCATTACACAGCACTTATATACCGGTGTGGTCACCACCGGTATTACAGTATACAGCAGCCAAGATAAAGTAGTGCAACCCCTAAAATAGTTCTCTTAAAGGTGGACGGTTACATACAATAGTTCTCTTAAAGGTAGAACGGTTACATACACTACAATCCTCCCTTTTTAGCTTACAATATACCTATTCCCCATTAAACATAACATCGTAACATATATCCAACTTCATGTAAAAACAGTTCACAGATGCAGTCACTGCGGAAAACCGTTCACAGATTCAGTCTCTGCGGAAGCGCCTCCTGCGCTTCCTGACTCGGTCCGGATAACGCCTCGGTGGTGTAGTAGGTTCACGTTGCTGGGGTGAATCGTCCAATAGTCCTTCACTGGACTTAACAGCTTGAACTTCCGTAGCTTCAGAACCAGCTTGAACTTCCGTAACTTCAGAACCAGCATTGCTGACTTCTAACAGCTTGACTACCTTGGGAAGTTTTTCTACTTCCAAACTGATTTGACTCAGTTCGGAGGGACCACGTGCGTGACCTGGTAGAGGTGATAATGGTTCAGATGGGTCATCATCTTCTGCTTCGTCTTTTCCTTTTCTGCTTCTTGGAGACTCTCTGGACTCCACTCCCGGCTGCATGCACAGTTCCTCCTCCTCTTCCTCCTGTTGCCGTATCAGCGCCACCATCTCCCGGTGTTTCTTAGACTTTTCGTGATTCTTCATGGTTTTTTTATTCTGGAAGACTTCCCCACAAGTTGTGCAGAACAGGTCGTGGTAATATTCGGTGTCGTCCAGGTAGTGGTAATAATCGGTGTCGTCCTGAGCTAGGCCAGCGAGAGGGTCTTCTATTTCCTCCATGCCCAGCTGGACGTTAGCCAGCTTTTGTTCCAAATCCAGACATCTCTCCTGAAGAGACTTCTTCATGTGTTCAGCTTCATCCAGCTTTTTCTGGGCTTCCTGCAAGTCTTTTACTAATGACATCATTTGTGATTTCAATACTTCAACTTCATTCGGAGATAGATTGATCGGGCTATTCAATCGCTCTACTGGAGTAGCTGTTTCAGCATTCTGTTGTTCTACATTGATGTGAGTCAGCGTACTCTTGGCATCCAAGGGCTGCTCTGTTGCAATCTTCTCAGTCTGTGTGGCAACCTCAGCTATTTCAATAACTCTTGAGAGCTCCGAACCCCATCCCTTTGAAGATTGAAACTCGTGTTCAAGTTTTTCCCATTTCAGAGTCTTGTCCCTCAGCATATGAAGGAGTTGGCTGACCGTTAACTCTTCTGACATCAGACATTTCCCAGTATCGTCGTCATGTGTTTTTGACGTATAGGCTGCAGGGCTGTTTGTAACCTTGCACTGGGGCCCCTTTGCTGCTTTTAATTCTCCATCATCCGCAGCCTCCACCATTCGAATTTCAACAAATGAATCGTCCGGTGATGCTGCACCCAACTTCAGTAGGAGCTCGGAATTCATGGCAACCAAATCAGCCTTTTCTGCCTGCAACCTGCTAACAAGCGCCTTCAGTTGCTGAACATCTTGCTCCACCAGATTAGAGCACGCACCTTCAGAAACCGAATCAGCTTTGATTCATTTGGCCTCCTCGCGCAGACGGTTTGTGTGTTCCTGTTCCATTTTCTCCATCAGCTGCTTCTGCTGTCTTTCCAGATTCTCCCACTCTGTGTCAAAGAACTTTTTCGTTGCATTCATCTCTTGCTTAAAACGGCGAATCATTTGTTCTAATTGCTGTTGTTCAGTGGAATTCTGTTCTGATACTTTGTTCTCCTCTGAAGCATAAGCATTTATGCACTCCTTCGTTTTTCCATCATTAGTCTGCAAGTCCATTTTAGACTTGTCTTTTGCACATGGGCTGGTCTTACCATCATCAGTTCCAGAGTCTGAGCTGATTGTCTTCACCGAGTTCTCACTCTTTATTGCTTTTAGGGAGTGCCAGTCCATATTTATTTTCCTGATCCACTCCCATCCCAGAAGTGGTGGACCTCCCTCAGGTAGTACATATAAGTCCATTCCTTGGTGTTCTTTGCCCTTGTGTCTCACCTTGACTTTTATCTTTCCGATGGGGTATACTCTTCGCCCCGTGTATGTCTGCAATACAATCTTGGTATCTCTCAAGGGTATATGTGAGAATAGCCGCTTGTAGTCCCTTCGGTTTATGACTGTTAGGGCTGATCCTGTGTCCAATTCCATTTTCACTTGGACTCCGGCTATTTTGAGCGTGACCCAGATAGTTTGTAGGTCAGCTTCCTTACTCACATTGTGAATTCTCAGACTACCCAGTTCCTGGCTGTTGGAGTCTGAATCCGAATTCTGTTCATCCGAACTCTTCTCAGCCACCTTGTGTACCTTGCTGCACTTTCCCTGCGGTGACTTTTTTTTGTTGCTGGTCTTCTTTCCTGACCGGCATACTTTAGCTATGTGACCAAGCTTGCCACATTTTCTACATTCCTGGTTTTTAAACCAGCATTGGTTCTGGTCGTGTGTTGTCTTCCCACAACGATAACATTTCATTGTACCCGAAGTCATTTGATCCACGCTGAGTACCGCTGCCTTCAGCTGCATTTCCGCAGTGCCTCTCGCTGCGGCTTCGCGCGATGCTGCAATAAGGACAGCCTTATCAAGTGTAAGATCGTTCTCTTCGAGCAGTCGCTTTTGTGTTCCTTCCTTCGACAACCCGCACACGAACTTGTCTCTCAATGCCTCTGTCAGATTTTCCCCAAACTGACAGTATTTCGCTAGTCTACGCAGTTCAACCAAGTGCTCCGCGTTGCTTTCCTCTTTCAGTTGCATTCTCGCATAAAATTTGAATCGTTCCGCTAACATCAGCGGTGTGGGGTTCAAATGATCCTTCAGGACAGCAACAATATTAGCGAAAGTCTGATCCGCCGGTTTAGCTGGTGATAGAAGATGCTTCAATAGCCCGTATGTCTTCGCACCCATTGAGTTTAGTAAGGTTAGAGCTTTATCATCATTTGCTATTTTATTGGCCTTACAATATATCTCGATGCGTTCTACATACGTGGCCCAATCTTCCACATCGGAATCGAAATCGTTGATGTTACCACGCTTAGGCATCTTCACAATCTTTCTGAGAAACAACAACGAAATTTTTCTTTAACTTTTTTTTTCAAAAATGGCGGTTTCCCGCGCTTACCTTCTTCCCCGCCTCCGAGAATGGTGGTTTCCCGCGCTTGTCTTCTTTCCCGCCTAAATGGCGGCTTCCCGCGTTTCTTCCTCTGGCGGGAGGGGTAAAGCTTTGCCCTCGGGCGACGACCGCTGGCTTTCAGGGTTCGCAGCCTGCGCGCCGGCTTCAGTTTATTCTGAAAGCGCGAGAACAGCTGATTGCGTTCCTTGTTCCCTTTCTCGACAAGGGCAACCGGGCGCTGGGGACAACCAGTTGACGGCGGACAGTTCCAGCTCTTGGTCCTTTACGGAAAGCTGCTGTAAGCCGCTGGGCAGAATCTCGCTCGGTCCCGTTCTCCCTCGCTCGCTCGGTGCCCCTCGCTCGCACGGTCTCGCTCGCTCTCTCGGGCTCTGTCTCTCCCGCTCGCTCGGGCTCTGTCTCTCCCTCAGCGGTTTTCAATCGCGCCTCCCAGCCCTTCTCGCAGTCCGGTCCTTTCCTCCCCGGCTGCGGCTGAGTTCTCCGCGGGTGTTTTTTTTAAAAATTATTATTACCTCCTGCGCCTTACGATCCCGGTTGCAGCGCCTCGCGGCCTCGGTAGGTGCCCGGCCTTTTTCCCCTGTCGCGGTCGAGCTGTCTCTCAACGCTGTTGCGTCTCCCAGCCCGCTTGTGCCCAGTCTCTCACACTGGCTGCGTTCCCGCTTGTAGCCCGGTCTCTCACACCGGCTGCGTTCCCGCTTGTAGCCCGGTCTCTCACACCAGCTGCGTTCCTGCACCGCGGCTGCCGTGCCCTACGCTGCCCCAGTCTCAGCGCCTCTGGCCCCGACTTCTGTCCGGCTCCTTTCCCCGGTCGTGGTCGAGTTCTCCGCCCTTATATCCTCCGTTTTTTAAATTATTTTCTCCCCTACTCACAGTCAACGTGGCCGACTTGCTTCTCGTGGCTGATCGGCTCACTCACCACCGTGATAGAAGGGACGATCACTGCCTGTTGCTGATGGAAGGCTTCATGTCAGAATTCTTCCTTCTTCCTTGCTCTGCAGACTCGAGTCTTCTCTCAGCAGAATGACGAGGGCGGATGCCTCTTCTCGACGCCCGTTAACTGCTTCGGATGTATCGCTGCCGCAGGGTAAGATCGAACTCGTCGCCACTGTAAAGTCTGTGTGTTATATTGCGAATTACTACACAGACTACAAGAGTAAACTTTAACAGGACTTTACTATTCGAAGGTCAGGGCGGAACTGCCCAATAACTCATTACACAGCACTTATATACCGGTGTGGTCACCACCGGTATTACAGTATACAGCAGCCAAGATAAAGTAGTGCAACCCCTAAAATAGTTCTCTTAAAGGTGGACGGTTACATACAATAGTTCTCTTAAAGGTAGAACGGTTACATACACTACACTTACCAGTTTTGAAAGGGGCTTGCAGGGTGTCACTGCAGTCCAGCAATCTGTCCTCCAGCAGATTACTAGAATTGTTGAGGCACCACACCAGGTGAGTGGCAGTGGCCCCTTGCAAAATTAATATTGTACTATAAGGGTCCTCTGGCAGAAGAGGCCTTGATTTTAAAAAGACTGTTTTAAAAGAAGCCCAGAAAAGGGACACACAAAATGGCCGCCAGACCCCGTGACTGACTTATTGAACGCTTTAAAATGTTTCCTGCAGTCCCCAGACAGCCTTTGTGGATTCAACCCACAGTAAGTTCTGGAAGCCGTTTCTGAGAGAACGAAACCAGACACATACACATACATATAGATTGGATGCAGATCCAGTCAGATCGGCCTGTAGATAAAGGCCATCTAGATGTTTACCCAGACAAAGGGGGAACAGTTCCATATTCATATAGAACACATCAAGGACCCGTTAAGGACATCAAAAAAACATTAAAACATTACCAGGTCATTCCAGACCAGAGATGGCCATCACCGGCCATCCCGAAAGCAGTTTAAATATAATAACTATCCCGCTGTGCCATAAGCCCGCCAAAAGTTTAACAAAGACCAACCTTGATTAGGCGGGAGATAAGGCCTCGATTGAGAAGTATAATTGGGGATCCCGGGAAAAGACAGGGCGGCTGGTTGAAGAATTGAGCGCCCAGATAGCCGATGACATTGGGGATCCATCGAGAATCTAGGAGGAAGCTTGTAGATGCTTCTGGAAGATGAGCACGCTAAAACCTCGTAGCCAGAGAGAGAAGTCGGTAGCGGGAATGCCTCGGCCATTCCCGAGTCAAGAAGGTGGTTCAAGTTTGCGTTCGGCCTCCGGGGTATTCATCGGGAGATCATTGACCAAAAACCCCGGGGCCGCTGCAAAACGAGGAGAAAGTTGAGGAGAAGAAGAGAGGGCGAAACGCCCCACCACATCGTGGGCCAGAGCACAGAAAAAAATGAGCTGTGAACAAGATGAGGGTCCGCTCGTCTTGCTGAAGTAGAGGAGCCATCAGCCTGAGCAGCCGCTGCTCCCACAGCCCAACGACCACGAGGAGACAGGACGCCTGAAAGGATCAAAACGCAGACCTGTTTCAAAACCTTGCAATTCCTAGTTGGATTGGTGAGCATGTATCTGGCCCTTCATAATCGGATCTAGATAGGTTAAAGGGGGTGGTCATTTTGGGTATAATTAACATGAGTTGTTGTCCCTCGATGTTCCGTGTGTTTCCCCATTTCGTGATGACTGTTGTAAGGTATAATATGCCTGTATCTATTTTAGCTAGTACTGTATTGTTATGATTTGTTTTTCCCTCCCATGTACCCCCTCATTTGCTTGCATTTGATTTGTTTTTCCTTATGCAATAAAATTTCATTTTGTTTCATTAAACTTGGTCTATAAGAGTATTCTCTGCATTGTAGTTCCTGCACCTAAGTCCAGTGTCTAGAACCTAAGGGGCGAGTGGGTCGAACCACTCAAGGTTTCACTGTGCAAAAGAGAGAGAGAGAGGCCTCTGGCGAGAGAAACCTCTGCGATCTCAGAGAGAAAACCCCGTACAGAGCAAGGGCCTGCTGCTTTCTCAGGATGACAGCATTCGTCCTCCCACCACTGCCACTCCACCAGTGCCCTTGCTGTTGCCTGTCAGCCAACCAGCGCAGACTGCTGTCACCCATGCCAAGGTGATGCAGTCCACTGCCAGTCCTTCTAGGCCCAGAGCTGCTGAGTTTGTCCTGCAAGGCCATCTGCAGTCTCCTCCACTGAAAGTCAGCAGCCTTCCACCAGCCATGTTGCAGCCACTGGGGTAGCTTCGTGGGAGCACTAGGACAGGCAAAGACTCACGGAAGACAGGCACTAAGGGAATGCACAAGGGTGATTAGTTGACTTTGTTATGTAATATTGGATTGATTGATTTATAAATTTGGTTTGTTTTGTGGTGGCTTTCATTTCAGCTTTGTGGCCAAGAGGACTCTGTGATGTTCCATGACAGAGGGATGGTAAGGTGGGTAAGTGTTGAGCAATGGGGTTCTGGATTTTCATTCAGGGGAAGCGGAGTCTGATGATGCGCTCATGGACAGCCTGTCCAGAACGTATATTTGCAGGCTGCCTCCTCCCTTCCTCCTTCTCCTCCTCCTCCTCCTGAGGTGGTCGTGGAACTCATGGTGTCAACCGCTGTGCCCTCATGATGGCCAAGTTGTGGAGCATGTAGCAGACCACTATGAACTGGGCCATCTGCTCCTGTGAGTACTGAAGGACTCCTCCTGCGCAGTCAAGGCAGCAGAACCGTTGCTTGAGCACCCCAATGGTCTGCTCGAAGACGTTCCTCGTGGCAGCATTATATGAGTGCTGGTCACGAGTGGTGGCGTTGTGGAGGGGAATCATGAGCTGGGTGGTGAGCAGATAGCCCTCGTCGCTGAGCAGCCACCCTCAGGTTCAAAGCGGTGGCTGGAAGATTGCTGGCACAGCGGACTGGTGCAGGATGAACACATCATGACTACTGCCAGAATAGCGGGCATTCATCAGCATAATGTGCTGAGCATGGTTGCATACCAACTGCAAATTAACTGACTGGTATCCTTTGTGGTTATGGAACGTCTCACCATTGAGATGCGATGCCCGCAAAGCCATGTGTGTGCAGTTGACAGCGCCCTGCACCATGAGGAAGCCTGATATCCTGGCAAAGCCACGTGCGTGCTCCTCCTGCTTCTCTCTGTTTAGGGAGAATATGATGAAGACCCCTCTCCTAGCGTACAGTGCCTCTGTGGCCTCCTGGATGCAGTGATGGACGGCGAACTGCGAGGTGTTTGCTATGTCGTCTGCTCCAGCCTGGAAGGATCTACTGGCAA
Organism: Somniosus microcephalus; assembly: GCF_052327205.1. Taxonomy (NCBI): domain Eukaryota; kingdom Metazoa; phylum Chordata; class Chondrichthyes; order Squaliformes; family Somniosidae; genus Somniosus; species Somniosus microcephalus. The sequence goes on along the minus strand of NC_141003.1, from coordinate 25,404,651 downwards.
AAAACTTCAGGGCCACGGTCACCTTGAGGGCCACGGTCACCTTGAGGGCCACTGGCAGCGCTGTCGTCACACTGCTCTGAGGCTGCAGGTCTAGTTCCAAGTGGTGGCAGAGTTCGATGACCACCTCCTTGGTGAAGCGGAGCCACCGACTACACTGCTCCTGCCTTAGGTGCAGGCAGGAGAAGTGCTCCCTGAAGAACCTAGATGGGTAAGGCCTCCTGCTGTGAGCCCACCTCCTCCTCCTCCTCCTCCTCCCTCTGCGAGCAGCTTCTCTTTGCTGCTTCTGCTCCATCTCCCTGTCATGCTGTAGCGCAAGGTGGACTGCAACTAGAGCCCCCATGGCTGGGAGCAAGTGGTGTACTCAGAGGCCTTCCAACGTCCAGCAGCTCTCCCTGCTCACTTGACTAACTTTTCAAATCTCCTCCAGCAACCCAGTAACCCTACAAACTCTGCAAGAGCCAATACATAGCAATAAGCAACTAACCTGCAAGTTGCATGTATCTCTTTAAGTAATACTGGTGGGGGGTCCCTTGTGCAGCTGAACACACGTTCAGCTGTGCGTTTTTAGGAGAGGGTGTTGAATGGAGTGGCGAGGATGAAAATGGCAGGTCGTGCGCAATGATCCCCCTAATTTTTGGAGGATGCGTGGTCCCTTTAACAGGCTGCGCAGCCCATTCAAAATTTCGCGCCTGCTCGAAATCTCCCATTCAAAAGCCGGTAAGTCCACTGTGCAGCGAATAATTTGATCCAATGTCTCACCCTTTATCCCCGGTGAGCTCTTCCTTCCCCACTGTAATACATGTGGGTAGAACAAATGAAGGACAGAGACACGAGCTGCTAGTTCATGAGCTTGCTTTACTAGGCCAAAGTGACTGAGCATGCTCATACTAAACCATGTGACAAACCATGTGATAATACATTACACTGCTTTCCCCTTAAAAAAATTTTTTTACATAGTCTCCTCTCAAATACAACAAAACTATGGTTCCGCCTTTCCCAGCATTACATGTACCACATAACAAAAACTCCTGGCTTTTTTCTTTTAAATCAACTACAAATGCTACAAATGAACTACAAATCCAGTTTAATAACAGGTTTGCGGAGCTTTCCTGATCTCCTTACAAGAGGTTTTGGTGATTAACCAATTTTCGGGCTGTTTTATTCTCAAAGATGATCCTGTTTCTATCTCATTTGTTTGAACCTGGTACTTCAGTTTCTGAAGTCTGAACGGAGTCAAAGTCATGTATGTGTTCATGATCAAGTGGCTCAAGATCACGTCTTGCTTCATCCCCAGCAGAGATCATTTGATCTGCATGAACACTTCGGATGTTGTCACCAATCTCGACAAAATATCTCTTGGTTCCACCAACCTCTACTACGGTTCCTATATCCTACTTGTGTGAACTTGACTTGATAGGGGGACTGAGAACACGAACACACTCGTTTTGTCTGAAACTGCGTTCTTTCCAATTACTGTCATAATAAAGATTCTGACTCAAGTGTTTTTGTTCAACTCTTGAGGCCAAATTTGGTTGAACGAGACTCAATCGTGTTCTCAATCTCCTCTTCATCAAGAGTTCTGCTGGGGTATATCCAGTTGTAGTGTGCGGATTAGTTCTGTACTTCAGCAAGAAATTTTCCAAACGTTGCTTCATGCTGAGTCCCGAACACCCCTGCAACACTTGCTTTTTGAGAGCAATTTTTATTATTCTGACTGACCTTTCGGCTGCTCCGTTTGAAGCTGGATGATATGGTGGAACGAGAGTGTGTTTGATACCATTCCATTTCATGAACTCTTGAAATAGAGCAGAACGGAACTGAGGGCCATTGTCAGAAACAAGCTCTTCAGGTAAGCCATGACATGCAATGATAGACCTCAACTCATCTATGGCACGTTCAGTTGTAGTATTTGAACCCATGTGTTTCAATCCACTTTGAGTGACTATCTACAAGTACCAGGAAATAATCATTTGCTTTCTCACAGAAGTCTACATGTACTTGCTGAAAAAGTCTACTTGGCCATGATCAGGGTTGTAGTGGAGTTTTGGGTGGTTTGTTTCTGCAATTTTGGCAAGTTACGCTGCATTTGCTGACAAGTGATTCAAGATCACTGTCTAATCCAGGCCAGTAAACAAAGCTCCTTGCAATTAATTTCATGCTGACGATCCCTGGATGTTCAGTGTGAAGTTCATCCAGAATTTTATCTGTCAAAGAAGTAGGTACCACCACTCAGTTTCCCCACTTGATACAACCTTGCTTGCAAGAGATTTCAGTATGACAGTTATGGAATGGTGTCAACTCCGTGTCCAGACACTGATCAGTCCATCCATTCAAGGTATTTTCATACACTCTTTTCAGTATTGAGTCCTTTGGAGTCTCATTTGCAATCTCAGTTGCATTCACGGGAAAGTCTTTGTCAGGTGCTCCTAGCATGAAAATCTCACCTTCAGTCCATAGTACTGGACCATTCCAAAGAAAGATCTTAACTCAGAAACTTTCTGTGGCTTTGGAGCATTGATGACCGCATTAACCTTTTCCTTAACTGGTTGCAAGCCATTTGCATCAACTTTCAGACCAAGGTACACAACCTCGGGCTGCAGAAAAGCACATTTGCTCCTTTTCAATTTTACTTTGTGGGAATTCAACCTTTGAAGCACTAAATCTAACAAGATTTTCTTCCTCGCTGCTTGTTGCAATCAGCACATCATCTTGATTGCATAAGCAATTTGAAATTCCTTGCAAAATCTTATCCAGCGTAGCCTGGAAGATTTTGGGGGATGACTTTACACCATACGGCAGCTTGGTGTATGAGTACAGTCCCTGGTGTGTGTTGATAGTGAGATACTGTTGACTCTCTTTGTCAACATTCAGCTGAGTGTAAGCATGTGACAGGTCAAGCTTGGAGAAAACCTTTGACCCAGAGAGTGCTGCATACAAATCTTGCGATGTAGGTAATGGGTATTGTTTATCGTCAACTGCTTGGTTGATAGTAACTTTGTAGTCACCGCACAAGCGTACAGTTTTGTCTGCTTTGGGCACTACCACAATCAGGGTAGCCCATTCACTTTTGTCAGTTTCTACTAGCACTCAATTCTCTCTCAGTTTCTCTAGCTATTCCTCCACCTGACTTTTGGACGCATAAGGGACCGGTCTTGCCTTACAATAGACAGGCTTTGCGTTGGACTTGATGCGGATATGTGCGTCATACCCAGTGATGCCCTCATAACTGTCTGTGAACCTGCTTTTATACTTGTTCAGCATTGTGTCGAGTCACTTCTTTGAAGCATCTACACTGAAGATGTTTTTCCCGTCTAGTTTCAACTTTCTCAACCAGTCTTTGCCCATGAGGGTTGGCTTGTTGTTGTAGCTCGCTACAATAATAGGCAGCTTTACTGACTGGCCATTGTGTTGAACTGTACATTCCGATTGTCCGCATGTCTCTAGGATTTCTCCGGAGTAGGTTTTTAACTCTACGGTACTCTTTGTAAGTGGTACTTGATTAAACTTACTCTCATATGTGTCCTTACTCACGATAGAGCATTCCGCTGCCGTGTTGATACACATATCAATATATTGGTAATTGATCAAAAGTTTTGTACGAAGTCTTTCTCATGACTGCTTGTGTTGCCGCTAGTGGCATAGATACTGTAGATGCCTAGTTCTTCAACATCAGGTGTGTTCACTTCAATATTGTGAATTCCTCCCTTTTGTTGTCGCTGCTTTGCATTGCCACTAGAATGGGGCCCCCGAGGGTGCGAAGTCTCGTATGGAGACTGTGCCCTCCCGCCCGTCCGGGTACGCAATGTAAGCATACTGGGGGTTGGCGTGGAGGAGGTCGACCCTCTCGGCCAGGGGGTCCATTTTATGGGCCCTCACGTGTCTTCTCAGTAGGACCAGCCCTGGGGACGTCAGCCATGGCGGTAGCGATGTCCCCGATGTGGACTTCCTTGGGAAGACAAACATTTTCTCATGAGGGGTGGCGTTAGTGGCAGTGCAGAGCAGTGACCGAATAGAGTGGAGCGCATCGGGGAGCACATCCTGCCAGCGGGAGGTCGGAAGGCCCCTAGACTTTAAGGCTAGCAGGGCGGCCTTCCAAACTGTCGCATTCTCTCTTTCCACCTGTCCATTCCCCCGGGAGTTGTAACTGGTGGTCCTGCTTGTGGCAATACCCCTAGCGAGTAGGTACTGACGGAGTTCGTCGCTCATAAACGATGAGCCCCGGTCGCTATAGATATAGCTGGGGAAACCGAACAGGGTGAAGAGGTCGGTCAGACATTTAATGACCGTGGCACTGGTCATGTCCTGGCAGGGGATGGTGAACGGGAAACGGGAGTACTCATCAATAATGTTGAGGAAGTACACATTGCGGTCGGAGGAGGGGAGAGGCCCTTTAAAATCAACGCTCAGGCGCTCGAAGGGGCGAGTGGCTTTTATCAGGTGAGCCCTGTCTGGTCTATAAAAGTGCGGTTTGCACTCAGCGCAGACTTGGCAGTTCCTGGTCATGGTCCTGACCTCCTCAATGGAGTAAGGCAGGTTGCGGGCCTTGATGAAGTGGAAGAACCTGGTGACCCCCGGGTGGCAGAGGTCATTGTGGAGGGCCCGCAGTCTATTGATCTGCGCGCTGGCGCAGGTGCCACGCGATAGAGCATCCGGGGGTTCATTGAGCTTCCCGGGCCAGTACAAGATCTCGTAGTTGTAGGTGGAAAGTTCGATTCTCCACCTCAAGATCTTGTCGTTTTTGATTTTGCCCCTCTGCTTGTTGTTAAACATAAAAGCAACTGAACGCTGGTCAGTGAGCAGGGTAAATCGTTTTCCGGCCAGGTAGTGCCTCCAATGATGCACAGCCTCCACAATAGCCTGGGCCTCCTTCTCAACAGCGGAGTGTCTGGTCTCCGGGCCCTGGAGGGTTCGTGAAAAGAAGGCCACGGGTCTCCCCGCCTGATTAAGGGTAGCGGCCAGGGCAAAGTCGGACGCGTCGCTTTCCACCTGGAAGGGGATGGATTTGTCCACTGCGTGCATGGTGGCTTTGGCAATGTCTTCCTTGATATGGTGGAAGGCTAAGCGGGCCTCTGCCGTCAAGGGAAAAGAGGTGGACTTGATCAGCGGACGGGCCTTGTCCGCATAGTAGGGGACCCACTGGGCGTAATAGGAGAAAAACCCTAGGCAACTCTTCAGGGCCTTGAGGCAGTGGGGCAGTGGGATTTCCATAAGGGGACGCATCCGGTCGGGGTCGGGGCCGATGACTCCGTGTTCCACAACACAGCCAAGGATGGCGAGGCGGGTTGTGCGGAATATGTACTTCTCCTTGTTATATGTCAGGTTCAGGAGTTGGGCGGTGCAGAGGAATTTATCGAGGTTTGCGTCATGGTCCTGCAAGTCATGGCCGCAGGTGGTCACATTGTCCAGATATGGGAAAGTGGCCTGCAAAGCATTTTGATCGACCATCCGGTCCATCTCCCTTTGGAAGACGGAGACCCCGTTGGTGACGCCAAAGGGAACCCTAAGGAAGTGGTAGAGGCGGCCGTTTGCCTCAAAGGCAGTATACTGGCGGTCCTCAGGGCGGATAGGGAGCTGGTGGTACGCTGAGTTCAGGTCAATGGTCGAGAAGACGCGGTACTGCGCGATCTGGTTGACCATATCAGCTATGCGGGGGAGTGGGTAAGCGTCCAGCAGGGTGTAGCAATTTATTGTCTGGCTGTAGTCGATGACCAGGCGCTGCTTCTCGCCGGTCTTAATGACCACAACCTGGGCTCACCAGGGGCTGGTGCTGCCCTCAATAATCCCCTCCTTCAGGAGCCGCTCCACTTCGGTTTTAATGAAAACCCTGTCCCCGGCACTGTATCGCCTGATCTTTGTGGCGATGGGCTTACAGTCGGGGGTGAGGTTAGCAAACAGTGGGGGGGGGGGTGACTCTGAGTGTGGAGAGGTTGCACCTGGTGCGCGGCGGGCAATTTGGAAGCTGCTGGCTGCGGACTGTGAGTGGGGGGAGGGGTCCACCGTACGCCATCGTAACACTTTTAAGGTGGCACTGAAAACCATCCCCAGTAGAACGGCAGCGCAGAGGTGGGGCAGGACCAGAAGTTTAAAATTATCGTACACAGTCCCGTCTACTAAGAGTGTCACCACGCAGTAGCCGCCAATGTCCGCCGACTGGGACTCGGAGGCCATAGAAATCCGCTGGTGCGCAGGCAGGACTGGGAGAGAGCAACGCCGCACCGTGTCGGGGTGGATGAAGCTCTCCGTGCTCCCAGAGTCAAAAAGGCAGGTTGTTTCGTGACCATTTACCTTAATGTCCATTGTGGACCGGGCCAGTTGGTGCGGTCTCGCTTGGTCCAGCGTAACGGAGGCCAGCGTAGGGGTCGGTGTGTCGCTGCGGGTATCAGATGAGGTGGTGTTGGGGGCCTGCTGCGTCCCGGCTGTCGTCCAAGATGGCGGCGTCCATGATCCCCATGTGGCTGGAGGCATCCAAAATGGCTGCTGTTCCGGTGGTTCGCACATGGCTGGGGAGGCCCAAGATGGCGGCCCGCACGGCCCACACGTGGCGCTGCTGGGGTTCGGGGTGGCTTTGGCCCTGCAGACGCTGGCGTAGTGTCCCTCCTTCCTGCAGCCCGAGCAGATCGCATTTTTCACCGGGCAGCGCGCTCTGGGGTGTTTGGCCTGGCCACAGAAATAACATTTCTGGCCTTGGGACACTGCTGCGGCAGTTGGGCCGTTGCTGGGATGTGGCTGGGGTGGCACGGCGCTATGAGACGGTCCTACCGTGTCCCAGGCTGTCATTCCCCGCGGCGTCCACGGTGCAGAGGAGTAGGCATCCATGCCCCGGTAGGCTGCGTCCAATGATAGTGCGAGTTCAGAGGCCTTGTTGAGGTCGAGGTCACTCTGCTCCAACAGTCGCTGTCGGGTGTAATTGGACCTGTGGCCCGCAACAAAAGCGTCCCGGATAAGTTCCTCTGTGTACACGGCGGCCTTTACATCCTTACAACCACAGGCCCGGCCAAGCACAGACAGTGCCTGAAGGTATTCCTCGGTCGATTCCCCAGGTTGTTGTTTACGACTCCCCAGGAGGTGCCTGGCGTACACCTCGTTCACTGGGCGCGTGTACTGGTCCTTGAGGAGCTTGAGAGCAGCCGTGTATGAGGTCGCGTCCTGGATGACCGAGTACACTCGGTGGTTCACTTTGGAGGTCAGGACATCCAGTTTGTCCTCATCCGATTTGACCGTTGCAGCGGAGGCGATCAGGAATCTTTCAAAGCACTTAAGCCAGTGAGCAAACTTGGTGGATGCGTCCGCCTCCCGATGTTCTAAGTCCAGGCATGCTGGTGTGAGGATCTTCTCCATTATAAAAAATCTTGTTAATAAAATTGATGCGCTATCAATTACTCAAAAGACTGAGGTTAAGCGAGTAACTAACAGGCTTTTATTAACAAGAGAATGAAGGTGTGCCTCGAGTGGTCGACCAGTCCAGAATACAGAGGGACTGTGGAGCAGTCACCTTTATACCTGGACTCGTGGGAGGAGTCAGCCGAGGCATGTACAGACATGTACACAGTGGAATACAAACACACACACAGGCAGGTATAACAGTGGTTTACCACACTTCCTGCTTTCGATCTAGCTCTGCAAGCTGTTGAAATACGGCCTTTCTTCTGGCAGTGAAAACACTTTGTATTTCTGTATTGACAGGTCTGTGGTGAGTGTTTTCTATTACAGCAATAACAATTCACTGAACTGCTCTCCCTGACATGCTTTTGACTTGGTCTCACAACTTTAGGTTGGCGGTGCCTTTGTGACTGTCGACCTCAGCTGCACTAGTCACTTGAGTTGTATAGAGCTCCCTAGCATTCTTAGACGCCATCTCCATAGGTAGGGTAATTTTGCATGCTATGTCAAACGTTGGGTTCGGAGTGTTCAGTAACTTGGACTGTGTGCGCTCATCCACCAGTCCACACACAAACTTATCTCGCAACGCACGATCCAACAATGTGCCGAAGTTACAATGCAAAGACAGGGGCCACGATTTTGTCATCGTAGGCGGGGTCGCATTGGATTCGCTGCTCGGCGGCTTCCGGTCCCGCTGCCGGTTTCAGCAGCACTGCGATAAGGATTTTGAGTTAACTGGGCTTATTAAGCCCACCATGCATGTTACCTGGCCCAATCAGTGGGTCCGCGTCTGCTGCTCGCCTCTGCTGACATCTTCGATTCAGCTGCATTTAAGGGGCCCTTGCAGCCTTTGGGTTTTATTCACTTTCTGATGCTTCTCAGTGGTATTGTTTGCGAGGTGACTGCTGCAAGAGCCAAGGCTTCTCCCTGATTTGATGATCACTTCCTCCATGCTCTTGTGGAGGGAGTAGGAGGGCGCAAGGAGGTTCTGTTTCCCTTCAATGGATGTAGGAAGCCTCCTCAGCAAACCAAGGCAGCCTGGCTGCAAATTGCTGAGGAGGTAAGTGCGAGGTCGGTGTGTATATGTACCTGGGTTCAGTGCAGGAAAAGGTTCAATGATCTGCTACACTCAGCAAAAGTGAGTATAACATCACAGTTGCCTTCAATCTGCTCCCCATCTCTTCTCATCACCAGCACTCTGCATTGTCAACCTAATCCTGCACATCCCAACCTATCCTTACATCCCTTGCACCCTCACCCATCCCTCTCTCTCTATGTACAGAATCACATCACCATTCTACGATGCACCCCTCACACTCGCTCTCACTGTTATGCAATGGCAATAACTAACAACGCACTGGGGTCGCCTTTGGTATTGGCACCTCACTCCATCTTTGTCTCCCTCTAAGCATCTATGCTATGGATTCACTACACTCACTCCAACATTCTCGCTCAAACTCCACTTGTCTCCCTCAGTGCAGAAAAAGAGCCCACAATAAGAGGGAGAGGGGGATGGCAGGAGGAGGGTCACCTTCCATGGCGCATGTAACACTGAGGAGGCTGCTATCGAGGTCGTCTGAGGTGCTGAGGATCTGGAAGTGGGGGACGGTCAGACGGGCGCAGTAGAGCAAGCTGGTGACAGAATAGATTTGCATCCCTCTCATTTAGATTTCATGATTGACTGATATAGCATCTGATGTTCATATAGATTGAGTTCTGATCATCTGCACAATGGGATGTGTCTGCTACGTTAATATCACATGTCTAACTCATTTCTTTACTCCCCCACAGGACCATCGAGAGCCCCCCTCCCCACTGTCCAGGAGGACGAGCCGGACTACTCCTCAGAGGAAGTTGCAGCCTCTGAGGGAGCAGCGTCAGCAGAAATCAGTGCAGCCAGCACCAGCGCAGAAACGCACACCTCGGTGGGACCTTTGGGAGATAGAGTAGTGTTGTCACCTGGTGTATCACAGCTCACAAGTGAGCATCAGCAGAAGGTGGAGACAGGGACAGCAGTGGAGAGTCCTCGTCGGAGGGTGCTGGACGCTCCTCGCTCTGCTCAGTTGCATGTGGACGCTGTGCTTCTGGGGCTAAGCAGAAAGAGAGCAGTGCTAGAACTTCAGGAACAAGTGCAGGAGTCTCTGACAGGGTTTGCAACCACTGTAACTGCGAGTACGCAGAGAATGGAGGAGTCCATCTCAAACATGAGCAATGCCATGGTGCAGGCAATGGCGAATGTAGGTGTCGCCATGGAAAGGATGGCAACCTCCATGGAGGACATAAATCACCAGAATCAAATGAACATGGTGACTCTTCTAAATAGATGGGCATCTATTGAGGAGAGGCACCAGAGGTACATGGGCATCCCCATTATGAGGACTGTAAGTACAGAGATGAGTCCACATGGCCCCACTGATGTGCAGCAAGGTTCTCTCCAGCTACTTGCTAGCAGTTAAGTACGGGTGACCTATGAGAGGGATGTTGGTGGTTGACAACAAGGAAGTGTGGGCTCCTCTCCAAGCGTTCACATTCCCATGTCACTGCGGAGCCCTTGGTCAGAGCCCCAGATTCCTCACCCAACTAAAATGGCCATCTCAGCCCCTGCACAGCCGCAGGAGGAGCAGACTACTGTGGTGTGCTCCCAAGCTCCCAAACCCAGAGGACGCCCACCAAAGGCGTCTAAGCAGGCGCAGCATAGAAGTGAGCAAGGTGCCTCCACATCTGCTGAAGCCACGGGGAAGCACCACGTAGAAGCGTAAGAGAAAGTTAACACACAAATAGTCACAAGGGCAGTCACATGGGTGTTTTGATCTAATACAAAGTTACGTTTAATTGTATTAAAGAAATGCGATGTAAAAGATTCAAAGAGTTGGCCTATGTGTGCTCAGAAATGGAATTTGCACAGTGAGGGGGTCAGGGCGCCTTTCATCTGCAATTCACAGTTTATTGTACAGATGCTGTATGGTGTGTTTAGAAGGTCGGGCAAACACTAATTTCCATGTGCCAGCCACATGTGTTTGCGGCGTAAACTTATGCGAATCTGGCATGGATTAGTGCATCCCTTGCCTCACGGCCAGCAATGTGCTCGCGTGCTGGTGGAACTGGCACATCCGCCTCCGCAAGGTATTCCTCCTCCTCCTCCTCCTCATCCTCCTCTTCTGAGGAGGCTGCGTGCTGTGCCACTTTTTCCTCAGGCAGCGCTAAGCCATGCTGCTGTGCGATGTTGTGCAGGCACAGCAGACCATGATGATTCTGGAGACCCTGGCTGGTGCGTACTGTAGAGCTCCACCAGATCTGTCGAGGCATCTGAATCGCATTTTGAGCAAGCCGATGGTTTGTTCTATGATGCTTCTGGTGGAAATGTGGCTCGCATTGTAGCGCTCCTCAGTCTCGTTTGATGGCCTCCTCATCAGTGTCATCAGTCATGTCTTCAGGGGATAACCCTTGTCTCCAAGGAGCCATCCGGAAAGTTGAGTTGGCGGATTGAACAGCTGAGGCACAGTAGACTGCCGCAGGATGAACGAGTCATGGCAACTGCCAGGGAACTTGGCGCAAACATACATAATGTTCTTCCTGTGGTCACACACCAGCTGGACATTAAGGGAGTGGAAGCCCTTGCAGTTCATAAATACAGCTGGGTTGTGATGGGATTCCCTAATGGTCACATGTGTGCAGTCTATGACACCTTGCACCCTTGGGAAGCCTGCCATATTTGCAAAGCCAACTGTAAGGGGGGGCTTCATTTAACTGGTTTATGGTAATTTACCTGGCCAGCAGCCTTTGCCTCTGAGCTCTGACCAATTCCAACCTTTTACCTGGTTTACGGGAATTCACCTGGTCAGCAGGCTTTTGCTGCTGCACTCTAAACCAATTTACAAACAATGGTTTCGAATCGCTACCCCTCCTTCAGTTCTGAGTGGAGGAACTTATAATTAATGATATTAAAATGGACAAGTGGTTTGGATGAGAGAAAAATCAAGTTTTATTACCTAAATAAATTACAATCAAAAGAATAAACTATACCACACGAACACAGTAATTACAGTAAAACTATATAACGGGGTTGCAGACGGTGAAAACGAGGGATAAAATGGCTCCAATGTTACTTAAACAATCTTAGCAATTACCCTCAAATCACCACCCCCTAACTCCTGCTAGGTTGCCTTGCCGAGGAGTCAGAACACCCTGCTCACCTGTGGTCCATTGAAGTAAAAAGAGCGATAGCTTCTCAGCAGCTATCTTTATATCTGGTGAGGTCCTGCCGTTCTGCCCTGCAAGGGCTGTGTGCAAAATTCCCCGCCCAAAGGGTCCAATACACAAGAGAAAGCTGTGATTGGCTAACTCAGAGTGGTTGGACTGGGTTAATGTGTCTTCCGGAGCTCCCTGGGCTGAAACAAAAGGGAAATACAACTGCTCTATTGTCCAGAATGCTAGGTGATTTAGACCCATTCAGTTCTTAAACGGATCCCATTCAAGATACAAAAGTCTCTTCTGCAGTTTAGATGTATCCACTCGATATGCAAACAAATGCTAATAGCATTCAATTGCTTTGTAAACAAAGCATTGTCCTGTGGTAACGTTTTGTCTCCATTGAATCTTACTTCCAGACACAGAAAGCTGCTTTCCAAGCCCCTTTGTCTTCGGCCATGTGGTGCGACAGCCATTTTTATCCCTGGAAGTTTAAAAGCACAACGCCCAGGGATTCTTTAATCAAAAAAATTAATCTTCAGAACTGTAAATTATCGCGAATTCTTACAGTCCGCCCTTGGATTCTTCCAGCTTGCTTGTAGTATCCTCTTGAAGAAATGAGCAATAATTTCTGACCCCTCACAAACAACCATCCCCTGTATTTACCTAATAGCTATCTGCCACTGATCCCCGTCCCATCTATTCCCCTTAAATTCAAGAAAAAAACCATGGTACGGTAGGCATCTTACAGATACTTCAGTTTTCAATAAGGGGTCTCATACCCCTACACGCTTGTAACATTATACAATGTAAACCAAATTGACAAACACCGTTTACATTATAACTTATTACAAAATGTCATCAAAATGATCCCAAGCACGGAGAGGGTCCTACGCCTCTGCTCAACTTGGAGTTGTCACAAAATACAAAAAAACATTAAACATTTGAAACAACATGCTTAAATAAAACCCTGACCATCACGTGCCGATGATGGGTTGCGAAATTCGAGTGGGTATTGCTCCTCCCACCCGGGCAGTAAAAGTACCTTCCACCCCCCTTTGATCATCTTAAACTTTAAAACAGGCAGAATGGATTTACAGACCAGCCTGCTCCGCCAGCCCCGAGCCATTCCCTTGTCCCTTTGTGGAGGCGGGGTACCCCTCATGTTTAAAATATACCTTGGCACAGACTGAGACCGGGGAGTATGGGACCGTGACTCCCAGTCCCTCCCCCTCCCATCTTCCCTCGACTGGCTGCAGAAAATGATGGGTGCCTGTGTGGTGGCTCTCCCTGGCCCCACAATGATCCGGCCACCCACTCATCTTTCCCAGCCACACTTACCCTCTTTGCCCGTGGGCCCCCGGGTGAGTTCCTCCCTCCCCCGACCGCACCCACGCGACTCTTGGGTCTCCCCCTCCCTATACGATCTTTCCCGGGCCATCACCACCCACCCCCGGGGAACGCGTCCCTATCACAAGGCGCCTGCGCTTCCCCATCATGACTCCTCAACAGCGAGGTCTCCCGCAAGTGAACTTCAGTCAGGATGGTGCTGGGTTGGGGGCCGTACCCCACCCAGCTGGGGCCATCTCCTCCCCGTAGGAGGAGTAGGCAAGTTCCTCCGGACCCTGTCCGGTTTTTCCCGAAGATTGCTGCGGGGTCTCCTCGATTCGTCCAGTGGCAAGGTGATCCCCAACATTCTGTCTCCACATCTTCATTCGGTGCCCAGCTCGGGCTGGGCAAACAGGGCTGCTACATTTCCCAATCTCCTGCAAAAACTTAAAAGGACATGCAGCCAGGTCTCACTGACCTGCTGCCTTAGGTGGAGACATGGTCGGGTCCTTGACCTCGGACCAAAATACAAACATTTGGCACACATGTAAACTTAAACTCTTTAAACTTAAACTTAAAACTAGTTATATGAATAAAACTTAAAACACACCTTAAAAGCACGCTATATTCACTCATAGCTATAGTACAAATGCCGCCCGTCTCCGGACGGCCAGACTAATCTCTGGCACTGTCGCAGATTGCTGCTGGCTGCAGCGAAGCTGGACAGCCTCCCGTCCCTGTTCCCTCGCAGCTTATGGCTGTTGATTGGGGACCTCTGTTCTCTGGCTTCTCCCTGGCTCGGGAGTCCGCCCTACTCCACTGTAAAGTGGGTGACCATGCTTTCTTAGGCTGGGGCAACCACTGAGACCTTCTGAGGGGTGTCTCTATGGGGGAAACTTTGGCTGGTGGACCCTGAGCTTGGGTCACAGCCCCAGCTGGCTGGGAACCTTCTCCCCCATGTCCAAATAGCCCGCACTGTATAATGTACCTGGTAGCCTGCCGGTGCAAATCTCTCTCTGGGTTTGTCTGCTCTTCCCTGCCCACTCCTGTGCTGGGGGCAGGTATACTCTCACCACCCGCTGCTGGTGGCTGGAAATTTTCCTCCCCATGTTTAAAACCTGGTGTCAGCTCACCCCTATGTCTCCTGCAAGAGGGATTGCTATCCCTGCCCCCCCAGGGTCCCACATCATGGGGGGGGGGACCACTCTAGAAGCTGGCTGAGAAGCTGGTCCCTTTAAACAGGCCACAGTGCCTGTCTTTACAGGCGGTGAACTTGAACTTGCATGGACAGCAAACTTATGTTCCCTCGCCCAGGTGGCTTTAACTGGGGAATTTTGGGCCTGACTTTTTTCTGGGGCCAAAACTATCCCCTGTGTGCCTCCCTTGTAGAACATAAGAACATAAGAAATAGGAGCAGGAGTAGGCCAATCGGCCCCTTGAGCCTGCTCCGCCATTCAATAAGATCATGGCTGATCTGATCCTAACCGTCAATCTACTATCACAGAACCATCTCCTGAATCTAACAGAATTAGACACACGAAATAGGAGCAGGATCAGGCTACACGGCCCTTGGGCCCGCTCCGCTACCCACATGGCCATGTCCGATCCGAACCTAGACTCATGTCCAAATTCCTGCCCGCTCCCCTTAATCCTTAATTCCCTTTACTTCTAGGAAACTGTCTATTTCTGTTTTAAATTTATGTAATGATGTAGCTTCTACAGCTTTTTGGGGCAGCATATTCCATGGACCTACCACCCTCTGAGTGAAGTAGTTCCTCCTCATCTCAGTTTTGAAAGAGCAGCCCCTTATTCTAAGACGATGCCCCCTAGTTCTAGTTTCACCCATCATCGGGAACATCCTCCCCGCATCCACCCGATCCAACCCCTTCACAATCTTATATGTTTCAATAAGATTGCCTCTCATTCTTCTGAACTCCAATGAGTAGAGTCCCAATCTACTCAACCTCTCCTCATATGTCCATCCCCTCATCCCCGGGATTAACCGAGTGAACCTTCTTTGTACTGACTCAAGAGCAAGTATGTCTTTTCTTAAGTATGGACACCAAAACTGTATGCAGTATTCCAGGTGCGGTCTCACCAATACCTTGTACAACTGAAGCAATACCTCTGTATTTTTATATTCTATCCCCCTAGCAATGAAAGCCAACATTCCATTGGCCTTCTTAATCACTTGCTCCACCTGCATACTAACCTTTTGAGTTTCATGCAGCAGGACCCCCAGATCCCTTTGTACTTCAGTACTTTCCAGTTTCTTGCCATTAAGATAATAACTTGCTCTACGATTTTCCCTGCCAAAGTGCATAACCTCACACTTTCCAGTATTGTATTCCATCTGCCAAATCTCTGCCCACTTACTTAGCCTGTCTATGTCCCCTTGCAGGTTTTTTATGTCCTCCACACTCACTACTTTCCCTCCCATCTTAGTATCATCTGCAAACTTTGATATCTTACACTCGGTCCCCTCCTCCAAATCATTAATATAGATTGTAAAGAGTTGGGGACCCAGCACTGACCCCTGCAGAACACCACTAGTTACTGATTGCCAGTCTGAGAATGAACCATTTATCCCAACTCTCTGCCTTCTGTTAGATAGCCAATCCTCTATCCATGCCAGAATATTACCACCAATCCCGTGATTTTTTTATCTTAAGCAATAATCTTTTATGTGGCACCTTGTCAAATGCCTTTTGGAAGTCTAAATACATTACGTCCACTGGTTCCCCTTTATCCACCCTATATGTCACTTCCTCAAAGAACTCCAGCAAATTTGTCAAACATGACTTCCCCTTCATAAAACCATGCTGACTTTGTCCTATTAAATTATGATTATCCAAATGTCCTGTATATTATGTTAATTAATAAATAGACATTCATATTATGAACACAGCTAGCTTTTGCTAGACACTTTATTGAGCACATGTGGACTAGGTACAGTATCTGTAGAGGCATCCATCTTGACTGCTGCCTTGTGGGTAGCCTAGTGCCTCATGGGTAATGTAGTCTTAATATACATATAGCTGGGTAGTGTAGTCTTATATACATACAGCTATATACAGCTCTACACAGCTCTACGGCTCCACCTAGTGTCCACTATAGAATGACATGTTATTGATCATTACATCCCCCTTTCTTTGAGGTTTAACAAAATCAATATCAATCAACTTTCAAGAAATCAATAAAGATAATATCAGTAACACTTTTGTTAGTGCTCTATAAACATAAACATTTTCAAAACAGTCAACACATTTTCAAAGCTTTACATTGTACTCAAAGATTAAGTCTATCAGGCTTTTTTACTTCACGTGTGGATCTTTTCAACACGGGTATGTCTGATGTGTCTTCATGAGATTGTTCTGGCGGTAAATGACAAGATGCAGTTGCGGCATTGTCATCAATCTGGTCTTGAATAGTCTCTTGTGTTTTTAGGAGGGAACGGCGGTTCCTCCTGAGAATCTGTCCTTCCTCAGTTCTAACAGTGTAAGACCTTGGTCCTACTTCCTCAAGAACTATAGCTTTCCTGTTCCATGCATCTGGATCCTCAATCCTGACAACATCATCCCTTGTCAATGGTTTTAGAGTTTTGGATGACTTGTCATAGTATGATTTCTGTTTCAGCTTTAACAGTTAAAGTCTCTGGCCTAGAAATTGAGTTTTGGCGCAGCCAGGGCTTTAGCGCCGGAAGTTAGTGCCGGAGCTAAGTCGCGCTGGTCGGGCCCAAAATTCAATAGTTCTGCGCCCAAACGGCTGCCGGCGCTGCTGAGAGCTGTTTGCGCCTGAAAACTGGCGCAACGCGCTGAATTTCGGCGCTATTCCAGCGCTGCGGCGCCCGCTGCGGTGCGGCAGGTTCGGGAAGTGCAGGCCTCCTCCTTCCCTTAAGGAGGAGCTGCCTGCACCCGGCCGCGGCCCGCGAAAATCTTTTTAAAAATGAGCCCGGCACCTCGGACAAGTGCCGGGCTTGCTTCTGTTCCGGGGTGGGGGGGGGGGGAAGTCCGGGGAGGGAGCTGCGGCCAGGCGGCCGGCGGGAAAGCGGCCGGCCGCCGCGGGGCCTTTAATGCGCCGGCGCAAAGTCATGTAAGACTCTGTTGCCAGAGTCTTAGTTGCGGCTGCCACGGGCGAGGCGGCCGCAACTGAATTTCGGCGCTGGGGCCCGTCGGCATGGCAACCGGGATGCTGCGCACACCGATGACGTCATCGGTGCCGGTGCAGCGCTACCGGTCTACCGCGGTGGAAGGGCCCCAGGCAATTTCGGCGCCGGCGCCAATTGCAGCGCTAGGCCCTCTAGCGCCGCAAAATCGGCGCTAAGGGCACTGAATTTCTAGGCCTCTGTCTCAGTTCCTCACTTTGCTGTTCTTTTGCACAGCAGGGTAGCGTGGTGCGCAACTTGCGACCCATTAGTAGTTCAGCAGGTGAAGAACCACAGTCTAAAGGTGAGGCTCGGTAGCTCAGCAGGGCGAGATAAGGATCAGACTTGCTTTCTGTCGCTTTCTTCAGTAGCTGCTAGAGAACTTGAACACCTTTCTCTGCCTTACCATTTGACTGAGCATACGAAGGACTGGATGTGATGTGCTGAAAGTCATAATCTGCTGCAAACTGTTGCCACTCCTTACAGTTGAAGCACGGACCATTGTCGCTAACGGCAATCCTGGGAATTCCATGTCTGGCGAAGATGGATTTCACATGCATTATGACACTGCTTGCTGTGGTGCTTGAGAGCAGCGCCATCTCAGGATAGTTAGAATAGTAGTCAATCACTATTAGATAGTCTTTACCATTTAAATGAAAAAGGTCCATACCAACCTTTTGCCATGGTGCTGTTGGTATGTCAGCTACTATCATTGGTTCCTTTGCTTGTTTGTTTTGATGTTTCTGACATGTCTCACATTTGCCTATCATGTTCTCAATGTCCTTATTTATGCCAGGCCAATAAACAGTGTCTCTTGCCCTCCTTTTGCATTTTTCAATTCCGAGGTGTCCCTCATGAATCCTTTTGAGCATGTCTTGACGTAGAGCCTGTGGAATGACTATTCTGTTCTGTTTTAGTAATAGTCCATTGCGACACTCAATTCTGACCTTATGTGAAAATATTTTGGACAGGAACCTTTTGGCCAACCATGGTGAATGTTCTCTATTACTGTTTGTAATACTGTATCTTTTACTGTTTCTTCTGCTATTTGCTTTGATTTTGTGTCTGATACAGGCAGCGCAGCAGTGACCATACTCACATGAACATCCACGTCTTCCTCAGTAGAGCTCACATGACTCATTGTGGGTGCTCGGGATAGTGCATCTGCTAACACTATGTATTTGCCTGGTGTGTAGATCAGTTCAAAGTCATATCTTTGCAGCTTCATCATGAGTCGTTGAATCCTTGGAGACATCCCATTCAGGTTTTTTTTATGATGGCAACCAGAGGGCTGTGGTCTGTCTCAACTGTGAAGGTGGGAAGTCCATATATGTAGCCATGAAACTTTTCTAGTCCAACTACCAAGCCTAGACATTCCTTTTCAATCTGGGCGTATCGACACTCAGTATCAGTCATAGACCTGGAGGCATAGGCAACAGGCTCCCAATCTTCACCCTCTGCTTGTAGCAAGACCGCACCTCGGCCATCTTTTGATGCATCCGTTGACACTTTGATTCTTTTTGTTGGGTCAAAGAAGGTGAGTACAGGTGTGGTTGTCAGCACTGTTTTGAGGCTTATCCACGCTTGTTCATGTCTTTCTGTCCATGCGAACTCATTTGTTTTATGTAGCAGGTCTCGCAGACAGGCTGTCTTGGCTGACAAGTTAGGAATGAACTTTCCAATGAAGTACAGGGGGCTCTAGGGGGGGGAGGAACTAAATACAATTAAAATCACTAAGGAAGTGGTACTTGGTAAAATAATGGGACTCAAGGCGGATAAATCCCCTGGACCTGATGGCTTGCATCCCAGGGTCTTGAGGGAAGTAGCGGTAGGGATTGTGGATGCATTGGTAATAATTTTCCAAAACTCACTGGACTCAGCAAAGGTCCCGGCAGATTGGAAAACTGCTAATGTAACACCCTTATTTAAAAAGGGTAGTAGGCAGAAGGCTGGAAACTATAGACCTGTTAGCCTAACATCTGTGGTTGGTAAAATGTTAGAGTCCATTATTAAGGAGACAGTAACGGGACATTTGGATAAACATAATTTAATAGGGCAAACTCAGCATGGTTTCATGAAGGGGAAGTCATGTTCAACAAATTTGCTTGAGTTTTTTGAGGAAGTAACATACAGGGTGGATAAAGGGGAACCAGTGGACGTAGCGTATTTAGACTTCCAAAAGGCATTTGACAAGGTGCCACACAAAAGATTATTGCTCAAGATAAAAAATCACGGGATTGGGGGTAATATTCTGGCGTGGGTGGAGGATTGGCTCTCTAACAGAAAGCAGAGAGTTGGGATAAATGGTTCGTTCTCAGATTGGCAACCAGTAACTAGTGGTGTTCCGCAGGGGTCAGTGCTGGGTCCCCAACTCTTTACAATCTATATTAACGATTTGGAGGAGGGGACCGAGTGTAACATATCAAAGTTTGCAGATGATACAAAGATGGGAAGGAAAGTAGTGAGTGAGGAGGACATAAAAAACCTGCAAAGGGACATAGACAGGCTAAGTAAGTGGGCAGAGATTTGGCAGATGGAATACAATACTGGAAAGTGTGAGGTTATGCACTTTGGCAGGAAAAATCATAGAGCAAGTTATTATCTTAATGGCAAGAAACTGGAAAGTACTGTAATACAAAGGGATCTGGGGGTCCTGGTGCACGAAACTCAAAAAGTTAGTATGCAGGTGCAGCAAGTGATTAAGAAGGCCAATGGAATGTTGGCTTTTATTGCTAGGGGGTTGGAATATAAAAACAGGGAGGTATTGCTGCAGTTGTACAAGGTATTGGTGAGGCCGCACCTGGAATACTGCATACAGTTTTGGTGTCCATACTTAAGAAAAGACATACTTGCTCTCGAGTCAGTACAAAGAAGGTTCACTCGGTTAATCCCGGGGATGAGGGGGTGGTCATATGAGGAGAGGTTGAGTAGATTGGGACTCTACTCATTGGAGTTCAGAAGAATGAGAGGCGATCTTATTGAAACATATAAGATTGTGAAGGGGCTTGATCGGGTGGATGCGGTGAGGATGTTCCCAATGATGGGTGAAACTAGAACTAGGGGGCATAATCTTAAAATAAGGGGCTGCTCATTCAAAACTGAGATGAGGAGAAACTTCTTCACTCAGAGGGTGGTAGGTTTGTGGAATTTGCTGCCCCAGAAAGCTGTGGAAGCTACATCATTAAATAAATTTAAAACAGAAATAGATAGTTTCCTAGAAGTAAAGGGAATAAAGGGTTACGGGGAGCGGGCAGGAAATTGGACATGAGTCTGGGTTCGGAATGGTCATGGCCCTGTGGGTAGTGGAGCGGGCCCAGGGGCCGTGTAGCCTTGTTCTGCTCCTACTGTGTTCTAATTCTGTTAGATTTCAGGAGATGGTTTTATTCCTGTTCCTGGCTGGGGTGGAGATCGCCTTTACAGAAGGTAAGTACTGTAGAAAATATAGGGACAGAGTGATCTCCTGGAAGAATTTCGATCGCCTAGATGGGTCGGAGAGGAATTTCCCAGATTTTTTTTCTCCCAAATTGGCCATTGGGTCTTTATCTGGTTTTTTGCCTCTCCCGGGAGATCACATGGGTTCGGGTGGATGCAGAGTGATAGAAGATTTGAGGTTAGGATCAGATCAGCCATGATCTTATTGAATGGTGGAGCAGGCTCGAGGGGCCGATTGGCCTACTCCTGCTCCTATTTCTTATGTTCTTATGTTCTTATGTTCTTTATCATCCCCATGATGCATAGCACTCCTTTTTTGTCAGTGGGTGGGGGCATTTTGAGTATGGCGTTTACTTTTTCCATATCTGGCTCTATTCCTTTACCAGATAGATTATCTCCTAGGAAAGTGACTTCCTGGATGCCAAACTGACACTTGGCTTTGTTGAGCTTCAGTCCATTCCAGCGTATGCTCTGTAGCACTTTAGTCAGTCTCTCATTGTGTTCTTTCAGTGTGGAGCCCCAGATGATGATGTCATCAACATAGACCCGAACTCCTTCCAGACCTTCAATTATGTGTTCCATCGCTCTATGAAAGATTTCAGATGCAGATATTATCCCGAAAGGCATTCTGAGGAAACAATACCTGCCAAATGGTGTGTTGAAGGTACAGTATTTGGTGCTCTCTTCATCCAGTTTTAGTTGCCAAAATCCTTGTGCGGCATCGAGCTTTGTAAAGTATCTGGCACTGGACATTTCACTGGTGATTTCTTCTCGCTTGGGAATCTGGTAGTGTTCACGTTTTATGTTTGCATTTAAGTCCTTTGGATCCATGCATATTCTTAGATCATTGTTCTTTTTCTTTACACATACCATGGAGTTAATCCAATCTGTTGGCTCTTCGACTTTCCTGATGACTCCTAGTGTGGTCATTCTGTCCAGATCATTCTTGAGCTGGTCACGCAGGGGTGCTGGAACTCTTCGTGGAGCATGTACCACTGGCTGAGCATCCTCCTTTAGCTGGATCTTGTAAGTGAATGGTAGAACTCCAAATTCTTTGAACACATCCTGGAAATTATTCACTACAGAATCCACCGAGTCATCTTGTCTGCTTATGGCACAGTTTATACGGTAGACTCTCTTGACCAGTTCTAAGTCCTCACAAGCTTTGTCACCCAGTAGTGAATCAAGTCTTTCAGCCACAACAGAAAACATGAGATGATGCACTTTGTCTTTGACTGTCACTTTAAGTCTGCATATACCTAAGCTATCTATTTTCTGTCCATTATAGTCCTTCTGTAGTACTGACTTTTTCTGTATTTTGGGCTTTTCTTTCATATTGTTAATGTCACTCATACTGATTAAGTTTGCTTTTGCCCCAGTGTCTAGTTTCAAGGTAACTAATGCTCCATTTACCTGCAGTGGGGTCATCCATTTGTCCTCTTTTACTGCATTAACTTTATGTTCAGCATTGTCCATTTCTGAGGGCTGCACATTTTCTGTATCCTTTTTGATACTGTCACATGACACCATTCCTACAAAAAATGTCTCACTTAAATCAGTGTCCTCAATTACATTAACTCGTTGCCCTTTCTTAGTTTTTACTTTTGAATAGCAATGTTTGGCAAAGTGATTCTTTCCATTACACTTTGTGCACATTTTTCCAAACGCTGGACATTGTCTTAACTGGTGTTTGTAACCACAGCGTTTACAATTAAAAATTTCATCCTTCGATTGCTTTTCATTTCTGTTCTGCCCACGTTTCTTCCCCTTGTAGGACACAGCACCGACAGCAGCATTATCACTCATTACAATCGCATCATTATTGATTTCACTGAAAGTCTTCGCGTGCTTTCGAGCTAGCTCGCTGGCTTGGCGTATTTTCACAGCATTTTCCAAATTTAGTTCGGTTTCTCTCAACAGACGTTCCCTGACTTTTTTATCATGAATACCAAACACAATCTGGTCACGAATCATGGATGCTTTGAGCTCAGAGAAATTACATGTCTGTGCTTTCAGTTTCAGATCAGTTATAAAGCTATCAAAAGTCTCACTTTGCTGCTTTGTCCGAGAACGGAAGATGTATCTTTCATAGGTCTCATTCTTTTTGGGAGAGCAATGTGCATCAAATTTGTTTAGCACATCTTCTAATTTTTCTCTGTTCTCCTCTGGATTAAATACAAATGTATTAAATACCTCTATTGCCTGTGGGCCTGCAACCATAAGCAGCAATGCTATCTTCCTTGCGTCTGGCTTTGTACCGAATCTGATGGCTGCAATGTAGAGTTCAAATTGTTGTTTAAAAGTCTGCCAATTGTAGTCAATATTTCCTGTGAGTTTCAAACGCTCTGGTGGCTTCAAATTCTCCATGTCGCTTTTCACAATTTTCAGCAGATCTTCACCCCTCTCCTGGTACCATATTATGTTCATTAATAAATAGATATTCTTATTATGAACACAGCTAGCTTTTGCTAGACACTTTATTGAGCACATGTGGACTAGGTACAGTATCTGTAGAGGCTTCCATCTTGACTGCTGCCTTGTGGGTAGCCTAGTGCCTCATGGGTAATGTAGTCTTAATATACATACAGCTGGGTAGTGTAGTCTTATATACATACAGCTATATACAGCTCTACACAGCTCTACGGCTCCACCTAGTGTCCACTATAGAGTGACATGTTATTGATCATTACACTGTTACTGTCTCCTTAATAATGGACTCCAAAATTTTACCTACCACAGATGTTAGGCTAACCGGTCTATAGTTTCCAGCCTTCTGTCTACTGCCCTTTTTAAATAAGGGTGTTACATTAGCAGTTTTCCAGTCTGCCGGGACCTTTGCTGAATCCAGGGAGTTTTGGAAAATTATTACCAATGCATCCACAATCCCTACCTCCACTTCCCTCAAGACCCTAGGATGTAAGCCATCAGGTCCAGGTGATTTATCCGCCTTGAGTCCCATTATTTTACCGAGTACCACTTCCTTAGTGATTTTGATCATGTTTAGCTCCTCCCCCCCCATAGCCCCCTGTTTGTCCAGTGTTGGGATATTCTTAATGTCCTCTACTGTAAAGACTGATACAAAATATTCATTCAGTGTTTTTGCCATCTCTATATTTCCCACCATTAATTTCCCGGTCTCATCCTCTAAGGGACCAACATTTACTTTAGCCACCCTTTTTCTTTTAATATAACTATAAAAACTCTTACTATCTGTTTTTATATTTTTTGCTAATTTACTTTCATAATCTATCTTCCCTTTCTTAATCAATCTTTTTGTTATTTTTTGCTGTCTTTTAAAGTTTTCCCAATCCTCTATCCTCCCACTAGATTTGGCTACCTTATATGCCCTTGTTTTTAGTCGAATACTATCCTTAATTTCTTTACTTAGCCACGGATGGCTGTCTTTTCTTTTACACCCTTTTCTTCTCAGTGGAATATATATTTTTTGGAAGTTGTAAAATAACTCCTTAAATGTACACCACTGATCATGTATCGTCTTACCCTTTAATCTATTTTCCCAATCCACTCTACTCAATTCCACTCTCATACCTTCATAGTCTCCTTTATTCAGGCTTAGCACACTTGTTTGAGATCCAACCTTCTCACCCTCTAATTGAATATGGAATTCAACCATGTTATGGTCACTCATTCCAAGGGGATCCTTTACTAGGACATTTTTAATTAATCCTGTCTCGTTACACAGGACCAGATCTAAGGTTGCTTGCCCCCTGGTCGGTTCAGTTACATACTGCTCAAGAAACCCATCCCTAATACACTCAATGAACTCATCCTCAAGGCAGCCCTGCCCAATTTGATTTGTCCAATTAATATGATAGTTAAAATCCCCCATAATTATAGATGTTCCCTTATTACAAGCCTCAACTATTTCCTGATTGATACTCCGTCCAACAGAGTTGCAACTGTTCAGAGGCCTATAGACTACGCCCACTAGTGTTTTTTTCCCCTTATTATTCCTTACCTCCACCCAAACTGTTTCTTTATCCTGATCTTTTGACACAATATCATTTCTCTGTATTACAGTGATTCCTTCCTTTATTAACATAGCCACTCCACCTCCCCTTCCTTCCTGCCTGTCCTTCCTGATCGTTAAATAACCTGGTATGTTTAATTCCCAGGCATTGTCACCCTGCAGCCATGTTTCTGTAATGGCCACAAGATCATACCCATATGTAGTTATTTGTGCCATTAACTCGTCTATTTTGTTACGAATGCTACGTGCATTCAGATAGAGAACTTTCAAATATGTTTTGTGACACTTAGTTCCTGCTTTTGCCCTTTTTATTACTTTACCTTTTACTCCATACCTTCTGCCCCTTCCTGACATGCTCTGCTTTTCAATTTCCCCACTGCTACCTAAGTCTATGACCTTCTCTGTTGTCATTTTTATTATTTGCTGTCTAGGAACCTCCCCCCCACTAGTTAGTTTAAAGCCCTCTCTACAGCCCTAGTTATATGATCCGCCAGGACTCTAGTCCCAGCACTGGCCAAGTGAAGCCCGTCCCAACGGAACAGCTCCCTCCTTCCCCAGTACTGGTGCCAGTGTCCCAGGAAGCAAAACCCATTTCTCCCACACCAGCCTTTGAGCCACGCATTTAACTCTCTAATTTTATTTGTCCTAGCCAAAATCGCTCGTGGCTCAGGTAATAATCCAGAGATTATTACCCTTGAGGTTCTGTTTTTTAATTTGACCCCTAGCTGCTCATACTCCTTTAACAGAACTGGCTTCCTAGTCCTATCTACGTCGTTTGTACCAACATGGACCACGACAACTGGATCCACCCCCTCCCACTGCAAGTTTCTTTCCAGCCCAGAGGAGATGTCCTTAACCCTGGCACCGGGTAGGCAACACAGCCTTCGGGACTCTCGCTCTCGGCTGCAGAGAACTCTATCTATCCCCCTAATAATACTATCCCCTACCACTACAACATCTCTATTTACTCCCCCCTCTTGAATGGCCCCCCATTCCACGGTGCTGTGGCCAGGTTGCTCATCCTCCCTGCAGTCCCTGCTCCTGTCCCCACAGGGAGTAAGAACCTCGAACCTGTTGGACAAGAGCAAGGGCTGCGGCTCCTCCAGCTCTACCTCCTGGATCCCCATAGCTGCCTCACTTGTAGTCACACCGTCCTGTCCCTGACCATGGGCTACATCTGAATGAATTAACTTCATAGGTGTGACCACCTCCTGATACACAGAGTCCAGGTACTTCTCCCCCTCCCTGATGTGTCGCAATGTCTGAAGCTCAGACTCCAGCTCATCAACACGGAGCTGGAGTTCCTGTAGCAGCAGACACTTGTCACAGACGTAATCACCGTGAGCCTCAATGGGGTTCACCCACCGGCTCCCACATCTCGCAACAGTAACACATCACCTGCTCCATTCTATGTAATTAATTAAATTTTTTATTGTTAGTTATGGACACCCTCTGCCCGATTTTAGATGCTAGTATCCCCTTTAATTAATTGGATTTAAATTAAATCAATCCCTCTAGTTACACCAGTTAAATGGTTTACCAACAGTCACTCTGCACCAGAAAGGCCTTATTAACTCCAACCCACAGAGTTAAAGTTTGAAAAGAGCACCTAACACCCCACTTACCCTAACTCACACTTAACCAAACTCAGAGCACTCTTTGATGACTCGCACTCAGTGCTTGCTTGCACTAGGACTGGTCTTTTTATACTGTTTGTTTGTTTACAGCCAAATGAGTCACCCCTGCTGATTGGTTAGAAAACTGGTTTCCACTGCCTGCTGTGCCAATTTACTCCTACTGCAGTGTAACCTTGTCCCGGATTTCTGCTACTGGACCTGCTCTACAGGTGTCCCAGAACTCTCCTTCCCTGTTCCCTGGCTTAAACAGCTTACTCTGAACATGAATGGCTCCTCCCTCCACACAAGCCACAGTGCTTGCCTGTGAACTCGAACTTGCTGTGGGCTGAGGATTCCTATTCTCAGGCTCACTCCTCACGGGCGGACCATACCTCCGTTGTTGGAGGGGGTACACTGATCCTGGTCCCCGCCTGCCTAGCGGGACCTGCTGGTGTTTTCCTACCACTCCATTGTCCACCCCACCTCGCTGCCAGAGCTCCTCAAGACTCAGAGCTGTGGGCTGCGGTCTTGGGGTCTCTAATTCCCTAGCCAGCCTTTCCCTGGGTGTTGCCTCTGGGGCGGTTTGATTTGGGCTGCCAGTAAAATCCAGCTGACCTGCCTTTGGGCTGATCACGCAAATCATTCCCCTTGCTACCTTTAAAGCCACGTTAAGGCTTTCTATCTCTGTCCTACAGGGGCCATGATCTGCTTCACCAAACCTGGCATTCTCTTCCTGCAGTCTCATCTCATTTTCCCTGGCCTCAGTGATTTGGTACTTTAGGAATTCTATCTCATTTCTCGCATGGCTCTCTCCCTCACTAGCTTCTTGGGAGAGGTGTGCATTCTCCTCTTGTAGCCTCACCTCTCTGTCCCTCGCCTCTGTGACTTCCTGCACAAGGCGCTCTATAAATGCCTGGCATTTCATGACCTCTAGTGTGAGGCGTGCATTCTCTTCCCGCACCCTCATACCACTAGCTCTGGCCTCATACGCCTCTCTGAGGCGTTCTACCTCCGCCTGGCATTTTTCAAGCTGGGCCTCCCGATTCTTGGCATCTTTAACCTCCTCCTGCACCCTCTTCTCACCCTCCTTAACCCAGCCACCTATACCATGATAGGTCAGCCTACACGTTGCTGCTAACATCCGCAGGGCTACCCACATACTGAAAACAATGAGAGAAACAAGAGTTGATGCTTTCTCCAGATCCAGGCCACTTATTAAATCAAAAACTGCCTCCACTCCTACCTGGCTTGCCATTTGTAAGGGGGGCATCTTTTAACTGGTTTATGGTAATTTACCTGGCCAGCAGCCTTTGCCTCTGAGCTCTGACCAATTCCAAACAGCGGTTTCGAATCGCTACCCCTCCTTCAGTTCTGAGTGGAGGAACTTATAATTAATGATATTAAAACGGACAAGTGGTTTGGATGAGAGAAAAATCAAGTTTTATTACCTAAATAAACTACAATCAACAGAATAAACTGTACCACATGAACACAGTAATTACAGTAAAGCTATATAATGGGGTTGCAGATGGCAAAAATGAGGGATAAAATGGCTCCAATGTTACTTAAACAATCTTAGCAATTACCCTCAAATCACCACCCCCTAACTCCTGCTAGGTTGCCTTCCCGAGGAGTCAGAACACCCTGCTCACCTGTGGTCCAGCGAAGTAATAAAAGAGAGATAGATTCTCAGCAGCTTTCTTTATACCTGGTGAGGTCCTGCCATTCTGCCCTGCAAGGGCTGTGTGCAAAATTCCCCGCCCAAAGGGTCCAATACACAAGAGAAAGCTGTGATTGGCTAACTCAGAGTGGTTGGACTGGGTTAATGTGTCTTCCGGAGCTCCCTGGGACTGAAACAAGAGGGAAATACAACTGCTCTATTGTCCAGAATGCTAGGTGATTAAGATCCATTCAGTTCTTAAACGGATCCCATTCAAGATACAAAAGTCTCTTCTGCAGTTTAGGTGTATCCACTCGATATGCAAACAAATGCTAATAGCATTCAATTGCTTTGTAAACAAAGCATTGTCCTGTGGTAACGTTTTGTCTCCATTGAACCTTACTTCCAGACACAGAAAGCTGCTTTCCAAGCCCCTTTGTCTTCGGCCATGTGGTGCGACAGCCATTTTCATCCAGGAAATTTAAAAGCACAACGCCCAGGGATTCTTTAATCAAAAAAATGAATCTTCAGAACTGTAAATTATTGCGAATTCTTACACAATCGCATGCGTGGTTACACTTGCTTCATCCATGGAGAAGTGGATGTAATTGTGCGGCTTGGCAAAGAGGGCATCAGTAACCTGCATGATGCAACTGTGTGCGGCCGACTGGGAGATGCCGCTGATGTCTGCTGCTGATCCCTGGAAGGACCCTGAAGCAAAGCAGTTGAGGGCGGTGGTGACTTTGACAGCCACTGGTAAGGGGTGTCCACCCACTCCTCTGGGCTCCAGGTGTTGGTGCAGCATTGTGCAGATGTCAGTGAAAGTCTCAGCCTCCTTTGGCACTGCTGCTCACTCATGTTGAGGAAGCTCATCCGCGGCCTGTAAACCCTGTGTTGCGGGTATCTCCTGCATCGCGGTGCTGCCCTGCGCTGACACCCTCTGCCCTGTGCAGCATCAGGTGGCTGAGGAGGAGGTTGGCACTCCTGTTGTTGCTGCTGCTGTTGTGCCCGGTTCTGCTGCTGCCGTGGCTGCTCTTCCTCCAAATTTGAGGACCAGGATGAGAGGGTATAGATGGTTTCCATTCCGCTGGTATATATCTCAGTTGAGGAAGAGATGTTCTAAGCGCTCAGTCAATGTGGGGAGAGGGTATTCCAAGGAGGTCACCGTGCATATGGATCTCAGATTAAACACTTACAAGCTCAATGGACCTGCAAAATCTGTTCCAAAACCTCAAAACAGAAAGTTTGGGCACCTGAAAGCCAGCCATGTTACAGGTCCACTTTTAACCTGCAGGAGCAGCTGTCAACAATTCAGCGAGTTGCTGAACTCGCCACAATCAGCTGGCGTGTTTGTCGCACGACGGGCAACACACTGAAAATGTAGCAAAATGGGAAGAGCCTCTTAAAATCGGATTATCCAGGCAGTTAACAAGCTGTTAACTGCCTTAAGTGGCTCTCTTGCCGCTTGGTGTCGGGTCTGATTGGAACTCACAGACCCGACACTTTGTAAATTTGCGTGGAGGCGGGTTGTCAGCGGTTCACAACCCGCCGCCGATCATTTTGATTTTAACTCCGGACCCGCCTCCAAACCTGCCCTCTGAGCGCCGGCAAAATCGTGGCCAGGTTTTTAAGAGCTATGATGTAATCACTGATGGTTTCACTTTGTTTTTGGTTTCTGGTACCAAACTTATAGCTCTCTGCTATTTTTAAAGGCTTTGGGTTGAAATGGTCCTCGAGTTTCTCGACTATGTCTTCAAACGACACATCCTTCACTCTCCCTGGCATGAGTAAATTTGTCAACGCTCCGTAGACATCTGACCTAATCTCCATTAGAAAAATTGCTTTTTTCCGTTCACGAATTACTTTATTTTGAGCTTGAACATTCTCATCTGCACCTACGGTCTCAATAATGTTATTGGCTTTAGAAAACATCTCCATCCGCTCAATGTAAGAGCTGAATGGTTCGTGAGCTCGGTCACACATGCTGAGGCTTCCAATGAATCCTGTAGGTGCGGCCATGATTGTCCTGATCCCATTGAACAGTGACTCAGCACGCTACCTGTGTACCTGTGAGAATCAACGCCGCTGTTGCTGTGTGTACATACATGGAAAGGTGAAGCACAGACGATTCTGCATCAGCATTAACAGTAAAACATTGCAAAAAATTCAGTTTAGGTGTCACAAATTCACCTTAAACTTTTCCACTTGAAGGTTGAACACTGTGTCCTTCCATGATCCCTAAAAATGGCTTTGGGATCCCATCCTCATCGCCAAAAATGTAATATATGCGGGTAGAATAAATGAAGGACAGAGACACCAGTTGCTAGTTCATGTGCTTGCTTTATGTGATAAATCCATGTAGTGAGACAAGGAACTCGAAGAGGTGAGGTATGAGGATTAAGACGAGTACTTTATTGAACGACTGCGAGACAACCAGCAGGCCTGCTTCCAGGCATTGCACCTTTGCTGACCTTAGCAGGAAGCTAACCCCTGACCTTAACAGGAAGCAACCCCTGACCTTAGCAGCAGCATTGGCTACAGCACCACCTGGTGGATAACCTTAATCATAACATCCCAGATTACTATATCCCTCCCCCCTTAAGATTTCAGTATGAATTTCTTAACAAACAACCATCCCTAAGGGTCACATAAGAAGTCTCCATTTACCATGTTCCATACTTGATGAATCTAACAGGTCAGTATCAATCTCTCTGGTGGCTTGTGAGTCCTTTGTGAATGTCTGACAGTAAAGTCCCTGCTTGTTTGTGGTGAAGCCATCAGCTGCTGCTGAGCAGTGCTCGGAGTATCTGACTCTGCTACGATGGTTTCCTCTTGATGAATGGGTTCCTGTGGAATTGTCTCCGTCCCTGGTGGTGGCACCACAGATGCACTTGGATAACTGGGGGCAACCCTGTCCTCAGCCATTGCATCTGGAACCTTCATTTCAATTTCCCCTTGTCTGGTAAGTATCTGATCTACATGTCTGCGTACTACCCTACCATCACCCAACATGACCTTGTATGATACGGGACCGGTCATTGAGTCTATGAAGCCAGGAATCCACTTGGGTCCATAACTGAAATTCCTGGTAAGGACCGCATCTCCTTCTCCAAAACTTCGGCTCTTTGTTCTTTTGTCATGGTTCTCTTTTTGTTTGTTTTGTCTGTTTTCCATTTTCCTTTTTAGGTCTGGGTGGACAAGATCAAGAGTGGAGCATAGTCTACGACCTAACAACATCTCAGCAGGAGAGAGTCCTGTGGTGGATTGAGGTGTTATTCTGCAGCTGAACAGAACCCGTGACACTTTGGCTGCTAAACTCCCTTCTGCACTTTTTTCATCATCTCTTTAAATGTTTGTATGGCTCTCTCCGCAAGTCCATTTGAGGACGGATGATATGGGGCCGAGGTCACCTGCACTATGCCATTTTTTCTCAAGATCTCTTTTGTCTCTGTACTCACAAAACAAGTGGCATTGTCACTTACCACGATCTCCGGTAGCCCTTGATTACTGAAGCTCCGACGCAGGCAGTCTATAGTAGTAGTGGCGGAAGCAGAATTTACAGGATAAACATCCATCCATTTGGAATGTGCATCAATGATTATGAGGAACATCTTCCCCATGAATGGACCTGCATAATCTAAGTGCAATCTTCTCCATGGTTTATCTGGCCACTCCCGGGGTGGAGAGTAGCCGCTGCTGGTGCCTTCCGGTGTTCCTGACAAGTGCTGCATGTCTTGACTAGATTTTCTATCTCCTCATCTAGCTTTGGCCACCACAAGTAACTCCTAGCCAAGGCTTTCATACGCGAGACCCCAGGATGACACTGATGTAGTTGCTCTAGGATAGACTGTCGTGCTGGCTGTGGAATAATCACTCGTGCTCCCCACAACACGCAACCATCCTGCACACTCAGCTCTGTTTTCCTGACACTGTAGGTTGTGAAGTCAGCCCCTTCCGGATGCTGTGGCCATCCCCTCACCACATATTCTCGAACTCTAGACAGTACTGGATCTTTACCTGTCCATGTTCTTACTTGCTCTGCAGTCACAAGTGCTGTGTCAGTGTCCTCCAACATCAACACTCTGCCCTCTGGAGCTGCACGGATAGGTGTGCCTGGCAGTGGAAGATGGCTCAAGGCATCTGCGTTCCCATGGTACTTGCCTGCCTTGTAGACGATGACATACTCATATGCCCTCAACGCCATGGCCCACCTTTGGAACCGGGGTGACACCATCTGTGGAACTGCTTTCATTTCATTGAAAAGAGAGAGAAGAGGTTTATGATTGGTGCATATGGTGAACTTCCTACCATATATGTACTTGTGGAACCTCTGTAACCCAAACATTACTGCTAACCCCTCTTTGTCTAACTGGGAATAGTTTTTTTCCACTGGTGTTAGAGTTCGGGACATAAACCCGATTGGTCTTTCAGTTCCATCTTCCATGCAGTGTGAAAGAACTGCCCCCACCCCGTAAGGTGAAGCGTCACAAGAGAGAATGATGTCTTTCTCTGCATTGTAGTTAACCAGCACATCCGACGACAGCATCAGTTTTTTGGACTGTTCAAATGAAACCCCCTGCTCCTCTCCCCACTGCCACTGTGTCTCCTTGCACAGTAGTTTGTGAAGAGGTGCTAACACAGTTGACAAGTTTGGTAAAAACCTGTTATAATAGTTCAGCAGTCCCAGGTAAGCTTTTAAGTCAGCCACATTTGTAGGAGCAGGGGCGTCCTGCAGTGCTTGTACCTTCTCCTTGAGTGGATGGAGCCCGGTGGCGTCCACTCTGTGTCCCAGGAACACTGCCTCATTCCCCAGGAAAGTGCACTTACTCCTCTTGAGCCGGAACTCTGCACTCTCCAATCTCTGTAGTGCCTCTCTCAGAGTGCTCAGATGCTCCTGGTCGGTTCTTCCCATCACCAGAATTTCATCCAGATAGATGGAAACATGTGGAATCCCTTGCAGTACACCTTCGATTGTCCTCTGGAAGATAGCTGGACTAGATGAGACACCAAACGGTAAGCGGTTATATGTAAACAAGCCCTTGTGTGTA
Organism: Somniosus microcephalus; assembly: GCF_052327205.1. NCBI lineage: Eukaryota > Metazoa > Chordata > Chondrichthyes > Squaliformes > Somniosidae > Somniosus > Somniosus microcephalus. Next base: position 25,371,863 of record NC_141003.1, on the reverse strand, counting down.
TTTATGGTGACATACTTCTTTGGTTCGTCATCCAGTGTAATCTGCAAGTAGGCATGACTCATATCCAACTTTGTGAATTTCTTTCCTCCAGCCAGGTTTGCAAAGAGATCCTCTGTTTTGGGAATAGGATACTGCTCTAGTTTGGACACCTGATTGACTGTCAATTTATAGTCTCCACAGAGTCCTACCGAATTGTCCGGTTTTAAAACAGGTACTATGGGAGCTGCCCATTCCGAACATTTCACTGGCTCCAGTATGTTCTCTCTCAATAGACGGTCAAGCTCAGCCTCTACTTTTGGCTTCATGGCATAAGGCACAGGTCATTGTTTAAAAAACCTTGGCGGTGCCTCCTTGTCTACATAAATCTTAGCTGGGGGGCCATTAAATGTGCCAAGTTCCTCCTTGAACACATTCTCATGTTCACTCAACACTTCTTGCAAAGTCAACTGTTTGCCCGCATCTATTTGATGTACTGCTCCCCAGTCTAATTTAAGTTCTTTTATCCAGCCCCGACCTAACAGGTTTGTTCCGGTACCCGATACTATAACTGCAGGTAGCTGTTCCACTGTGTCCCTGTGTTGCACAGTTACCTTAGCTGTACCTAATGTCGCTACTCATTCACCTGTATATGTTTTAAGATGCAGGGAGCAAGGCTTTAACTCTGGAACTTTTGCACGGTTCCACAATTTTGAGTACTCTGCCTTGTTCATTATGGTCACGCCGCACCCTGTATCCACTTCAAAGTTCACCTTAGAGTCATTTACTGTCAGTTGCAATGTGATAGGAGCCACTTTTGGAATGTTCTCTAACATGCCATACATTATGAACATGTCCTCTTCTTCCTCAGCTTCCCCGCTGATGTGGTGTGCTCCATGTTTTTTCACTTCTTTCCCTTGGTTTTGCTGTCCTTCCCCTTTTGGTTTGGATTCCTCCACAGGTGATTTTGCCCTGCAAGCTCATGTTATGTGTCCTTGTTTCCCACACTTGTAGCACTTTTTCTCCAGAAACCAGCATTCACTCTCCAGGTGATCGCCCTTGCATCTATAACATGCCTTCACATGCTCACGTTGTGGTTTCTGATGCATGTTCAACTTGTGCACAACAACCTGACCTGCAGCTTGCGTAGCATTAGCCCTGTCTGAACCCTGTATTTCTTTTACATCTCGGTTCACTGTCTCTATGGCTTGAGCAAGTTCCAATGCTTTTTCATAAGTAAGCCCATTCTCGGATAATAATCTGCGCTGCATTTGGTCGTCCATTATTCCGCAAATTAGCCTATCTCTCAGCATTTCCTTCAGGTTGTTCCCATAATTGCAATCTTGTGCCAATTTATGCAACACCGCTACATAGTCCATTACACTCTCTTCCTCTTTCCTGTTCCTTGAATTAAACTTGAACCGCTGTACAATCTCACTAGGCTTAGGGTTGAAATGTTCTTTTAGCACATCCACTAATTCAACAAATGATTTGTCTCCAGGCTTTTCAGGACTGAGCAGGTTCTTCATCAAACTGTAGGTGTGGCTTCCCACTGAACTAAGCAGAATGGCTTTCCTTTTTCGGGCATCATTTATTTCATTTGCTTCGAAAAAATAACCCAACACTTCACAGTATTCCTCCCAAGTTTGTGCTTGAATATCAAAAGCGGAGACCGTTCCTACCGTGGCAGCCATGCTCTCTTCCAACTGATAGCTAACTGCAGCTCGTGATTTTGTTGTTTAAATGTCCTGGTAGACTTCTCTTATTCAGGGTCCTGTTTTACCTCGTCGCCAAATGTGATAAATCCATGTAGTGTGACAAGGAACTCGAAGAGGCGAGGTATGAGGATTAAGACAAGTACTTTATTGAACGACTGCGAGACAACCAGGCAGGCCTGCTTCCAGGCATTGTACCTTTGCTGACCTTAGCAGGAAGCTAACCCCTGACCTTAACAGGAAGCAATCCCTGACCTTAGCAGCAGCATTGGCTACAGCACCACCTGGTGGATAACCTTAATTATAACATCCCAGATTACTATACTTTACTAGGCCAGAGCGAACTGAGCATGCTCATACTAAACCATGTGACAAACCATGTGATAATACATTACACCCACTTACGTCAATTGGGGGAGGTGAGGTTGGGGATAGCACCGATCCCGCCCTGCTTCAGGGAGGCCAGCCTCCGTCATAGCTTCTGGCACCAGCTTCATGTTCAGCTGACGTGGGAGGAGGACACGGAGGGTGCATTTGGGGTTAACCGCCAGGGGACTCCCTACTGCATCTACTGGAACATCGGATGATGTGCGGTAACACACCTGCAAGGAGGTGGTGCATGTTCATAAAAACTACCCTGCCTCCAAGGCTGACAAAACAACTAAGGCGGCCAAGGCTGGCACCGCTACTGCCCCGTCCCCGTGCCAGTAACACCAAATGTGCGGTCAACTTCAGAGGTCAATGTCATCGTGGCCCCTTGCAGGGAGGGTGGGAGAGCGTCCGCGTGGAAGGAAGGTGCGGAAGAAAACTAAAAACCTCGGGCTGAGTCCCCCAGAGAGTGCGTATGGTTCCATACCCGCATTCATTCGTGATCCTGAGCCTGCGAGCGATCCTGTGCCCGCGAGCGATCCTGTGCCAGCAAGCGACCCTGTGTCCGCGAGCGACCCTGTGCCAGCGAGCGACCCTGTGTCTGCGAGCGACCCTGTGCTAGAGAGCAACCCTGTGTCCGCGAGCGACCCTGTGCCAGTGAGCGATCCTGTGTCCGCGAGCAATCCTGTGTTAGCGAGCGACCCTGTGCCAGCGAGCGACCCTGTGTCCGCGAGCGACCCTGTGCCAACGAGCGACCCTGTGCTAGCAAGCGACCCTGTGTCCGCGAGTGACCCTGTGTCAGCGAGCGATCCTGTGTCCGCGAGCAATCCTGTGTTAGCGAGTGACCCTGTGCCAGTGAGCGACCCTGTGCCTGCGAGTGATCCCATGCCCGCGAGCGATCCTGTGCCCGCGAGCGATCCCGTGCCCACGAGCGATCCTGAGCTGGCGAGCGATCCTGAGCCCACGAGCGATCCTGTGCCTGCGATTGCCACTGCTTCTGTAGAAAACTTGCATCCCACAGTCGGGCTCAGGATAGGGAGCCAAAAACAGAAGGAGGATGTGGAGGTGGAAGCCTCTGCCGGCATGGAGATCTCCTTCCTACTGCACCCCTCGGGGTGGAAGCAATGAAGGCGCTGCTCCTTGGAAGCAGAGGAAGGCTCATGTCCATGGAAGATGAGACGGTGCCCCAGCGGATACTGCGAGCCCGCCACCACCTCGCACAGTCGGCGGGACTCGCCCATCCCTCAGGAGGGTGAGACAGGTCTGCGTGTCAAGCTTGGGCCACCTGGGGGTGGGAAGGAGGCCCTGGCCATTAGGGCGGTGGGGGGCACTTGCATCGTGGAGGCTAGGGTGGGCAAGGCCAATGAGACTAAACTCACCCAGCCACACCCTGACATCCCCTGGGAGTTGCTCGACCTGATCCATTTTAATAGAAAGCCCCTGCTCGGTAGGTGGCGGCGGGGAAGCGGAGGCCCCCCACTTCTCTGACTCTCCCTTTTGTGCCGGGTGTGTTGGTGAAACTTGGATGGTTCTTTCCACAGTTTCGCCATATAGCCCAGTGCCCGAGGTGGAGTGGGGGCCCGAGGTGGAGGGGGGCCAGGGGTGGAGGGGGGCCAGGGGTGGAGGGGGGCTCAAGGTGGAGGGGGGCCCGAGGTGGAGGGGGGCCCGAGGTGGAGGGGAGCCCGAGGTGGAGGGGGGCCCAAGGTGGAGGGGGGCCCAAGGTGGAGGGGGGGCCCGAGGTGGAGGGGGGCCCGAGGTGGAGGGGGGCCCAAGGTGGAGGGGGGCCCAAGGTGGAGGGGGGCCCAAGGTGGAGGGGGGGCCCGAGGTGGAGGGGGGCCCGAGGTGGAGGGGGGCCCGAGGTGGAGGGGGGCCCAAGGTGGAGGGGGGCCCGAGGTGGAGGGGGGCCCAAGGTGGAGGGGGGCCCGAGGTGGAGGGGGGGCCCCAAGGTGGAGGGGAGGCCTGAGGTGGAGGGGGGGCCTGAGGTGGAGGGGGGCTGAGGTGGAGGGGAGGCCCGAGGTGCCACCCTCTGACCCAAGCCCCCCGGGAGGAGCCCAGGGAGGACTCCTCTGCCGTCGATCCTGGGGTGGGACCATAACTGAGGTGGAACCGGCTGGTGCGGTCAAACTTTCGCTGCACCCTATGCGGTGCGTGGGTGGGCCACTGGCGACGACCCTCCTGGAGGAGAACGATGACTTGGTGGAGGGCACTGGGGATGATATGGAGTCCATCACCAGTGAGGCGGTGGATGCCCTTGTGCCCCGTACCGAGTCTCCCCTCACCCCCTTCGAGGAGCTCCAGGAATTTCTGGTTGGTTGCCTGCATCGTTGCAATAAAGTCCAGCTGGCCCTCGACTGATGGTCGGAGCTGGTGCTGCTGATCAGGTCCGTCCACTCCGCTGCTAAGACCCTGAGCGTGGGCAAGGGCATGAGGCACCGCGAGCTCCGGCGTCTCACTGGGCTGCTGACTGAGTGGAGGATAATGAGACTCCGCCCCCTCCCCACAGTAGCTTATGTAGAGGTTGCACTATGCTCTTATCATGAAGATAACCATAGTCAGCCTCAACATCAATGGCAGCAGAGAGGCGTGCTGCAGATTTATTAACTTCTTGCTCCTTAAGGAAGGGACGTATGCGGCGTGTTTCCTGCAGGAAGCACTGTTCCAGGAGATGAGGCTACGTGGCTCCTGGAATGGCAAGGAGGGTTCTGCATGAGCCACCTCGCTGCCACTCCCTGCGGGGTGGCTAACTTGCTGGCCCCACATTTTCGGCCGGAGATCTTGGGGGTCAAGGAGCCTGTGTCAAGCCGTGTGCTCCATCCTGCTGTTCCCCTGGGGGACGTGCTACTCCACCTAGTGAACGTGTACGCTCCCTGGAGTGGTTTTAGGCTCCAGCGACGCCAGCGAGTGCATTATCCTCAGGCGATTTCAACAGCACCCTCGAGGCAAGTGACCGCTTTGGTGCCCCATGCAGCATGGCGGCGATGCGAAGTTGAGGGACCTGGTCAGGTCCTTCGACTTGGTGGATGCCTGGCGAAATCTCCATCCTGGCTCCAGCGCCTTCACTCGAAGTCTGGAGCAGGAAGTTCCAGAAACAACTGCCTTTACATTTCCCGGGCGTACATCTCCCACATCCTGGTGGCTTCCATGCGACTATGGCCGTGCTCTGACCACCACCAGGTGTGGGTGGAGCTCGCTCCGCTCCGCGCATGGGTGGGGTCGGCGTACTGGCATTTTAACAACCTGCTGCTGGAGAACGAGCGGTTCTGGGATTCGTTCCGCCAATTCTGGGCCAACTGGAGAAGGAAGCAGGGGGGCTTCTCCTCCTTGAGGCTATGGTGGGACGTGGACAAGGCTCACATCCGCCTCTTCTGTCAGGAGTGTGCGAGGGGGTCGACCAAGAGACAGAAGGCCTGGGTTGGGCGGTTGGAGAAGGAGAAGCTGGAAATGGAGTCCCGTCTCGGTCAAGCCCTGTGGAAAGATGTCCGAAGAGAATAAGGGCATGCTGAAGGACCTGCAGCTCATCGGGTCTCGAGGCGCGTACGCGTGGTTGCGGATTCAATTCCTCCAGGACCTGGACCACGGCTCCCCCTTCTTCTACTCGCTTGGAAAAAAGACGGGGGCGTCCACAAGCAGCTCTTGGGGCTGCTGGCCGACGACAGATCCCTCATCTCATATCCGGAGGGCAGCAGTGCCGAGGGTTCTGTTCTCCCCAGATCCATCCAGCGAGGATGCTTGCAGAGTTTTATGGGAGGACCTGCCGAAGGTCAGCCCAGAGGGTGCCGAACAGCTTGATGCTCCGCTAAGCCTGGTAGAGCTGACCGGTCCCCTCGGCCAGCTCTCGAGGGCCAAGTCCCTGGGGCTGGACGGGCTGACCGTGGAGTTCCACAGGGTGTTCTGGGACGTCCTGGGGGTGACTACGCGCGGGTCCTGGGAGACAGTCTGGCTACCAGGGAGATGCCCCTCTCTTGGCGCAGGGCAGTCACCGTCCTGTTGCCCAAGGGGTGGCGATCTCCGCCTACTTAAGAACTGGCGCCCGGTCTCCCTCCTCAGCACAGACTACAAGATCCTTCGCCTTAGCACTGTTCTGGCCCACATGATCCACCCCAACTGGTCCTACGCGGTCCTGGGCCGGAGCATCCACCACAACATCCATCTGGTCCGGGACCTGGTCCATTAGCCCCAGAGAGTTGGTCTGTCGGTCGCCTTCCTTTCCCTGGATCAGGAGAACGTGTTTGACAGGGTGGATCATGAGTATCTCTTCAGGACGCATTTTATCGCCTGTATCCAACTTCTGTACGCTGCCGCGGAGTGTCTGATTAAGGTTAACGAGTCTTTGGCGCTCCTTTGCTTCGGAGAGGAGCGCGTCAGGGATGCCCCATGTCCGGCCAGTTATATGCCATCTGCGCCATTTGTGGAAGAGGTTGACAGGACTGGCTCTGCAAGGGCCGGGCGTGGAGGTTGTCCTCTCGGCTTATGTCGATGACGTGCTCCTCATGGTCATGGATCCCGTTGACTTGCGGAGGATAAACGAGTGCCAGCAGGTCTACTCCGCCGTGTCCTCTGCGAGGATTTACTGGGAGAAATGTTCCGGACTCCTGGTGGGTCAGTGGCGGGGTGACTCTCTGCCAGAGGAGCTCCGACGTTTACCACTCATTCCCTCTATCTGGGAGTCTACCTTAAGCCCTGCCGAGGAAGCCTGGCCAGCGAACTGGCAAGAGCTGGAGGCCAAAGTCACCACTTGCCTCGGGTGCTGAACAGGACTACTCTGAGTGCTGTCCTACAGGGGTCGAACGCTGGTCATAAATCAACTGGTGGCTGCTATGCTGTCGTACTGGTTGCTCACTTTGATCCCTCCCCCCTGAGTTTGTCATCAAGGTACAGAAGAAGCTTGTTGACTTCTTCTGGGACAAAAGGAAACATTGGGTCTCTGCTGCGGTTCTGAGTCTCCCGCTTAGGGAGGGCGGTCAGGCGCTGGTGTGCCTTCGTACCCAGGCTGCGACTTTCCGTCTTCAGACCCCGCAGAGATATCTGTAGGCTGAGGATCCTCCCAGATGGTGTGTGCTGGAGACGTATTTCTTCCACCAGCTGCACAGCCTCAATTACGACACACATCTCCTGTTTATAAAACTGGGGTGTAACCGTGCCTCCTTTTACCAGGCAGCGATCAGGATTTGGAACATGGTCACCTCCAGACGGAGTTCTTCCTTGTCAGGGGAGGTGGCTATCCCCCGGGAGCTGCTGCTCGGGAATCCGCACCTCCACGATCGCGGTTTCAGATGGCTGATGGAGAGGAGGGCCCTGGCTGGCAAGGTGACCAGAGTCAGGGATATACTGGATGGCAGAGGAGTGGGTTGGATGTTGCCAGAGGAGCTGGCACAGCGCATGTCCTGGCACGGCTTCCGGTCCCGTCCGAGCTAACCCCCGTTCGGACAGAATTTCTCATCGGCGCCAGGCCCCGAAACCTGGGAGCTGGTGCCTCACAGCTTGAGCCGTCTGTCGGAGATTCCTTCCGTGCCTTTCCACTCTGCACGTTTCCAATACGGGCTGCTCTTGCATCATCATTTAAATAAACGGCCAGAAAATCTGACAGGCTGTGCTAAGAACTTGTGCTCCAACCCAGCCCATTTTCCAGTACTCACTGCACCCAGAGGATCCAACTGCCCTGGATGCAGGAGCAGGTAGATCCGTCCTAATTCTTTTCTCAACTAAATCTAGGCCGACACTCTAGTGCAGTGCTGAGGGAACGCTACTCTGTCAGAGGTGCTGCCTTTCTGATGAGAGGTTAAACCGAGGCCCCATTTGTCCTCTCAGGTGGATGTAAAAGATCCAGTGACATTATCTGAAGAAGAGCAGGGCATTCCTGGCCAATATTTACCCCTCAACCACCTTCAGTAAAACAGATTATCTGGTCATTATCACATTGCTGTTAGTGGGATCTTGCTGTGTGCAAATTGGCTGCTGCATTTCCTAGATCACCACAGTGACTGCACTTCAAAAGTACTTCATTGGCTATAAAGCGCTTTGGGACATCTTGAGGTTGTGAAAGGCGCTATAGAAATGCAAGTCTTTCTTTTATTATCTCAATACACGAGGCCTACAGTTCTCTCTGTTAGCCAATTTTGATTGAAACAAATATAGATGTGCCCCATCCTAGGGACTTGGAATGTGTTTCTAACACCAGAATAAAGTGTAGCAGACACATTTCATTCAGCCAAGTCCCGTTCCATAACAGGAGGAAGAGATCATTGATCCTAACTGGCCCCATTTAATTATAGAGCCTTACCCCTCAGTGGGACCACAGTGCTCTACAGAAACATCACAGCCAGACTTCACAATTGGCAGCTGACTTCGATTGACGCCGCACATTTGACCTCCATTTGTGACTAGCATTGTGGTTAATCAGTACTTTGCACGGCAACAGTGTTTGTGATTTTTTTTTTTTAGCATTCTTGCCGAGTACTATGAGGAGAACACACGGCAGAGATGGTTTCACAGCTGTTGTTTACCTCTATGTGCTGGCCATCATTCCCTTTACCCCCAGGGCGCCATGGAATATAGTCTATTCGCAGTCAGTACATCTTGCCTCGCTACGCTCCTTTCAATTCAAACGAATGTAAGCTTTCCAAATTATTTTATCATTATTTCTGCAAATTGGGATTGGAGAAAAAAAAGCCAGAACTACCACCTCTCCTGGTCGCTGACATTAATGATAATTCGCCCTGGTGTGAAAAAGGGACTTATGTTGCTCATCCCACCTGTTCGTCTCATTTCCAAAGCACAGTCTCTGAATTCTAAAACTGTCAGCAGAGATTGAGTGACTATAAATTTTAATTAAAAGTGAAAACAGCTGAGGGAGATAGCAGCATTGTACCCATGTGGCGACATGGCCAGTTTTCAACCTGTGGGAGTTAAAGTGCCACTGTACGGCAATAGATGGCACACAATCTCCCACTCAGGCCTGTTGTTTCCTGAGTGCTGATAGGCCTAGAAAGGCAATAAGGCCCAAACACGGGTGGGAGCACTGGCCAGCGCTATTTGCCTGCGCCTCTAAGTTTCGGAAAATTCATGCGGCCTGCTCATTAACATGATTGTAGCACTGATCTCAGCGCTAAACGTGCTACTGATTAGCTTAGTGCTCAGCGGGGGAGGAGGGGCAATATTGGGTGCAGTCTAATGGCCAATAAAGTTTGGCCTAGGCTATCTCCACTACTTAAAGGGGAGGTGCTTTGTTGCAGAAGCACCTCATTGTCAGATGAGAAACAGGAATAGCACAACAGCCTAGAGAAAGGGCGAGATGGTTCTCTCATACTGTAAGATTCGCAATTTCCAGCAAAAATCACGCAAGAAAACTGGATAAAATAAGACTGTTTATTGACCAAAGTAAGCTTGCACAGAAAAACCTTTGATAAAAAGGGCATACAAAATGGCCGCCAGGCCCCGTGATCAGTTTATGAACCATTTTATTTCTGTTACTGCAAGCCAGACAGGCTTGTGGATTGAAGACAGTGAGCCCACGAAAGCCAGTATCTGGGAACCGAAACTCAGAGCAACAGCATACATATTCAATGGATTATAAGTACAGGATGGGGCCCATCAAGATATGGGCGGACAATGTAAAAACACTTATACCCATTTATCGTACAAAGGAAAAACCGTTTAGCAGCCATCAAGGAAAATGTCCGGACCGATCAATATGCGAACCGAGCCGCGGTGACAATGCAAAGGACATTAACAGACATTATCGGCCAGGAAGGCCAGTTTAAGTTATCACCGGCTCCGTTACAAGACAAAGCGCCCCTGCAGAGATTTCTGCCCGCCAAAATTAATACAAAGACAGGACTATGATTTGGCGGGAGATAAGACTGTCCCAAAAGAGTATAACTATGGATTGAAAGTCCATCTAAAAAAACTTCGGACTTCGGGTTACTTGAACAACTTCACTTGACTGGACGGCGGCTGCTTTTTCTTCTTGGACGACTTCAACTTCTTCGGACGGGGCCAGGATCGGCGCCTCTTCCACTTCGGCAGATGCAGAATCGATGAAAACGTTTTCGTCTTTTTAAAGACGGACGGTTTCGAAAAAAGGACAACGTGGTCGGTGTTCAGCCAAACAAGGCTCGGCCACGACGAGAAGACGACAAGGGTGGCCCGGGTACTGGGGTCGGGAGATCATCGACGACCCAGGCCGATGGAGAAGAAACCCTCTGGAGAACCGGCGATCGATGCCACAAGATTCTCCCATGTGCATAACCTGCATCTAGGTCTGCTCCATGAACCCAAATCGACTTAGTGGATCTCAACCTTAACGAGTGCTCATCGAGGCTGTGTCTACCCCACCGCTTCGAGAGAGAGAGAATATCGACTGCGCCAGAAGTTTCCAAATCCACGTGACGACGGAAAGCGGTGCCAAAAAGGCTGCGAACCCCCTTTCTCACGATTTCGAGAGTGGTGAGCATGATCCCAGGTTCCCCAGGTCGAAACTTAGTTTAGGTATAGGGGAGGGAGTTAAGGGAAATCGTAATGTGTTTCCCCTTTTTCGATGTGCCGTGTGTTCCCCATTTCCATAGAGTCAAGTTCATAAATTTGTGCATGATTGTAGTTACTTTAATCTGTGCCTATGACATGTATTTTGTAATGCTTCGAACTGTTCAAAAATAAAAGCATCCATTTCGTGCTATTCAGCCTGGTCTATTGAGTCCTCTTCTCTGCACTACTGTTCTCTGCATCTAAGTCCAAGGTCTAGAACCGTAGGGGGGGTGGGTCGAACCACTCAAGGGTAATTCTTGCATGAAGCCTGGCAGGGGGCCAGAACGGGCAAGAGAGCAGGAAAACCCCCCTACAGAAATGGCGACCACGGCAGGACCTTGGCAGCAGGAAAGTCGTGTGTTAGATCAAGATCTGAATAAACGAAATGTGATGGATGAAAGAATAGCAGATTATGTTTTCGGAAAAATCAACCTCACAAAACAATGGATATCTGATCTACTAAGGGATAGGCGCCCGCTAGACGCAGCCATCAAGTGGACAGCGGGTAGAGAGCATAAGAAATCTGTAGAAAAGGCGGTCTGGCTGATGTGCTACAAGAAGCAAGTCCAGCTTTTGGACCAGGTAGTTGCAGCACAGACAGTCCAGATCAACGGCTTGCTTAAAGGCGTAGAGGAAAAGGTTGCGGGAGGTCAAAAACTGATTGAATCGCTTGACGCGCTGAACCAGGAACGCCGCTCTGTAATTCGCTGCCACGAAACCCGGGTAGAATATTTAAAATGTCAGGTCGTTGAGGCCAAGGCCAGTGAAGGTAGAATGAGAGAGAGGTGTTCCCGTCTAGCCAAACAAGTAGATGCCCAAGAGGAAAAGCTCCTGGGAGCCAGGGCAGCATATAAGATGGCCATGGAGGATAGATCTGAGAACACCGACCACAGCACTTGCCGCCGGGAGCTAGAGGACCTGAGAAAGGCCCTAGCGAAGGCAAACGGGTTGGTGTGTCTCATAAATCCACCAGCGAGTCAGCTGTTGCTAGCCAAGGAATCCAAAAGACCGATTCCACAAGAGGCAGTTGGGGTACCAACCCCCGAACCTTCTGCGCCTCCTGCCTATGAGGAGTCTTGGACTCCGGGACAGGAGACGGAGACGGTAGAGGAAGAGAGCCCTGAGGTAGAGCAACCCCAGACAGTAGAGTCGGGGCCGGCGCCAGTGTGTCCAACGAGACACCGGAGGATCGGTCCAAATGAAGAAAATGGCGATGACGGACCCCTTGAGAGTCAGATCATAATGCCTCATAGCGCACGACAGCTAAGAGAGATGATAAGTCACATCCCAAAACTCTCCGAGTCAGGAGATCCCTCCGTGCATTTCAGGGACGTGGAGCAGACCGCAGCAGTCAATGACTGCGACGGGGTTGAACAGTCTAAAATGCTGCTGTTCTCCCTGGACAGTTCGCTCCTCCAGTGTCTCCCTGACGAGAGCAAGAGAGGGCACAGGGACTATGAGTTGCTACGGGATGAGATTCTGGAGATCATAGGAGAGGGGGACGGAACTCCGTTCCTCCGTTTAGAAAAGACAGTGCAGCTAGAGGGAGAACCCCCACGGGTTTTCGCCGACAGGTTGTGGCCAGTGTATCGGCGCAGCTGCCCGGGCGGGCCGGCCCGGGCCGGGCTGGATGGTGAACAAAGGGCTCACTGGCTTCGGTGCCTGGTAGCAGGTTGCCTGCCAGTAGTGAAGGAACAGGCCAAAGCATGGTTTGACCCCACTAACGCCCGCTCCACGGAGGAAGTAGTACTAGATCAGCTCACGATCAGTTATAGAAACAACAAGGGCAAGAAAATGCCTGTTGTGAAAGGAAAGGTGCATGAGGTGAGACCCGCAGCCTCTGCTAAAAAGGAATGGCGTCAGGAGGGAAATCGCCATCCCCAAGCAAATAGCAGTTGTTACGGGTGTGGGAAGGAGGGTCATTGGCGCAAGGACTGTAGGAATCCTTGGAAGGATAAGAGGGAGAGAGCGTTCGCCGCAGCCCAAGATCAAGCCCAAGCCCGAGTCGCCAACGGCCCGAGAGTTTACCCAACACCAGCACAACCACAAGTGCAGGCCGCTGCCCCAACACCAGTCCAGAACCCAACCGTAGCCTCTGCCCCGAATAAAGGGGGTGGTGCGGTTGTGGACCCCGCTGCGATCGAGTCAGTCTTGGAGACTATGCGGTCTCTGATGACCTGGCAGGGGAAGGTAGCGGTTGCTAACAGCCCTATCGCCCCCGAGACCCCAGCCGAAACACCTAAATGACTGACGCCCGCGCAGCCCATCTACTTGTGTCCGCTCCGCTATGACGCTTGGAGAAGACCTGTGGTGGAGATGGAGGTGGAGAAACAAAGGGGTAGTTACCTGTTGGATACGGGAGCTTCGTGTACCGTGATCCACACGGACAAACCTTTTGCCTCACCTCTGTCCGCCCAGGCTCCATATTTAGTAGCGGGTTTCACAGGTAGAGCACAGGCTGGCGCGCACTCCCTCCCGCTCTCCATTCAGTTGGGAGCGCTCCACACCACATGGACGTGCATCCTATTGAAGTGGAAAGAGGGGGGGGGGAAAGGCATCCTCGGGGCTGATTTCTTGGTGGAACACGGGATCCTCGTGGACCTGAGAAATCACTGTCTCTGGGGAGCCGAGGGCGGTTTAGGTAAGGTAGTCGTAATCCCGGGGAAGGAAGAAAAGGGGGCCCTGTGCACTATGAAGCCGTCAGGAGGTTACGATCTCGAGCTCATGATAACAAACGTCCCAACGGACTTGCAGGCGCGTGTGTCAGAAAATCTGACCGCGTTCGCCACCCACAAGCACGACTGCGGGAGAGTCACTGGGTTCGAAGTCAGCGTAGACGGGGACCCCATGATCCGACCCCAAAAGCAGTATAATTTCCCCAAGGAGGCAGAACCCGACATGGAGACAGCAATATCTTCATTGGTACAGCAGGGCGTGTTGAGGACGATAGCCACCCACGTGAACTCCCCATTATGGCCGGTAAAGAAACCGGACAATTCGTGGAGAGCCACGGTGGACTATAGAGTCCTCAATAGTAATATCCCAGCCTGCGCGCCCACGGTAGCAGCAGTTGCAGACTTAATAGGGAGTATTCCAGCATCGGCGACCACATTCACGGTGCTGGACATCTCGAACGGTTTTTGGTCCATTCCGCTGCGGCGGGAGGACCAGTACAAGTTTGCCTTTACTTTCAAAGGGCAACAGTACACTTGGAACTGCTTACCACAGGGTTTTCACAACAGCCCCAGCATTTTCCATCAGTGCATGGCGGGGAGTTTGAAAGAGTTCAGCCAGCCCAACCAGATAGTGCAGTATGTGGACGACTTACTCCTGTTCACAGATACAAGGGAGCAGCACGGCCCACTGTTAGCCGAATTGTTGGAACTGTTAGAAAGGAAGGGTTTCAAAGTAAACCCAAAGAAAGCCCAGATCGGCCAGCAGGAAGTTAAATTCCTGGGTCTGGCCATCCGCGCTGGGGAAAGAGCCATAGATAAGGCCAGACGGGAATCTATACAAGATCTGCCGATTCCCAACACAGTAACGGGTGTAAGGTCCTTTTTGGGATTGACCGGGTACTGCAGAGATTTCATCGAGGACTATGCTGCCACAGCGGCCCCGCTACTTCGACTCTTACACAAGGGAGTCGAGTGGTCTTGGGACGAGGGGTGCCAGGCAGCATTCGAGAAGTTGAAAAGAGATCTGCAGACCGCGCCAGCCCTAGGGGCCATAGATGGGGGAGAGGAGTTCTTTCTGGAGGTAGCCGCTAGTGGGGACAGCCTGAGCGCAGTGCTGCTCCAAGAGCGGCACGGCAAGCTAAGACCAGTAGTTTATTCCTCCAGGGTGCTCACGGATGTGGAGAGGAGTTTCTCCAATTGCGAACGGCATCTCCTGGCCACGCATTGGGCTGTGAACAGATCAGTGATCTTCACAGGGACCTCTCCCATTACGCTCCTCACCCATCACACCCGCACGAAGATGCTTCTGGACGGGAGGATTAAGGATGGGACCGTAAGCAGCGCTCGGATTGCGCGCTGGACCCTCCTCCTTTCCCAGATGGATCTCAAAGTTAAAGGCCTCTGCGCGCCAAGGCTCGCAGCCAATATGGCATATCCCGGGACAGCCCATCAATGTTCCGTAGAAGGGGTATGGGAAGTTAACATAGGTTTACGGGCCGGGATACATCCCACGGGCCGCGAGATCTACGTAGACGGTTCTAGCACTGTAGCTGACGGCAAGCGACTCACAGGGTGTGGAGTTTATGACCCTGCGGCAAACATTGCCCTGGCAATTAAGCTCCCCAGCACTATGAGCGCGCAGCAGGCTGAACTGTCCGCGGTGGCGTACGTGGTTACCCACCCCGAGATTTTCCCAACCCCATACACGATTTGCTCAGACAGCATGTTCACGTGCAATTCGTGTACAGAGTACCTCGCCATCTGGTCCCGACGCGGGTACACCTCCGCGGACGGGCGGCCTTTAACAGTTAAGCCCTTGCTGGAGAAGATCCTAGCAGCTGTGGGGGAGAAAGGAGAGGTGTTCATCCATAAGGTGAAGGCTCACTCCACTACAGAACCCCGCAGTCAGGGCAACCAGCAAGCGGATGCGCTAGCCAGGGAGGGTGCCCGCAACGGCATTCTCTGGGACCCATACGAACCCGGACCCGTGGCGGCGATCCAAGGCAGGGAGGGAATTCCCGGGAACACAGGGGTGACACCGCCCCCAGACCTAAAGACCGTCCAAACCCTGGATCCCGCCCTAAAAGCAGTCCTAAAAGCCATCACAGAGGGCAAACAGGTAGAAGGTCCGTACAGTACGGCAGCCCTCACAGTCAAAGAAGGTATGCTGTTCCGAGAGGAGCAGTGGGTTGTGCCGCAGCAGCACCGAAGGGAATTCCTGCAATTGGCCCACGAGGGTCCAGGAGCGGGACACCCCGGACCTGAGGTCACCTGGCAACGGGTGGAGCAGGCGGGATGGTGGCCGGGACTTCGGGACGATGTCCGCGAGTTCTGCGCAAGCTGTCTTGTGTGTGCTGCTAACAACCCAGACCCCCACAAAAGGAAGGTGCCCATGGGGCACATCAGGAGGGTAGAGGGACCATGGCAGTCGATTCAGGTCGACTACATAGGGCCCCTGCCCGCCGCCCAGGGAGGCTATAAGTACTGCCTTGTCCTGGTAGATGTGTTCACCAAATGGGTAGAAGCCTTCCCGTGCAGAACAGCTACGGCACTGGGTACTGCTAAGATCTTGATTCGGGAAGTGTTCTCACGGTGGGGACTCCCCCGTTTTGTAGAGTCCGACCAAGGGAGTCAGTTCACCGGTCAAGTAATGCAGAACGCCCTCATGCTCTTGGGCATTGAGGGAAAGTGGCACGTAGCATACAATCCCCAGTCATCCGGGATTGTTGAGCGTATGAATCGGACCCTCAAGGAAAAGCTGAGGAAAGAGACAATGGGCTCGCCCCAGAAATGGGCGGAGGTCCTGCCTTTAGTCCTCATGGGGATCCGAGCCAGCCAGTCCAAAAGCACGGGGTATTCCCCGCACGAGTTAATGACTGGAAGGATCATGCGAACACCCACCCATGTGCTAGCCCCGGTGCTCACTGAGGGCCAGCTCCGAGAGGTGAAACGGGACAAATTCGCCCAAACCCTCTTGGAGCGCCTGAGACAGATTTATGGGCAGGCGGCTGGGAACATGGGAAGACAGCACCAGGGAAATAAACTGTTGTTGGAACCTCGGAAACAACAAGAGTGGGTAGTCGGGGACCAGGTCATGGTCCGAAACTACGCCAGGGTAGGGAGTTTTGAACCACTGTACATGGGGCCATACAGCATTGTAGACAAAGCCAGCCCCATGGTTTATGCAGTGAAGACGCCCCGACGTACCAAATGGTTTCACATCAACCAGTGTAAACTGTTTAAACCGGGTACACAAGGGCCACCAAAGGGGACCAGGTCTGAGAACAAAGATCCTCAGCCTGTAACAGAGTCACAGACCACACAGGCTGGAGCAGTAGCCTGCGTGAAGGGAGAGGCCATCCCATTGGAGTGGGAGGTCTCATCTTTTGAATGGGATTTAGGCAGGGGAGAGCCCGAACAGCTCAACCTCGCTTTAGACCCAATCACGGAGGAGGAAGAGTCAGAGGACGGCAGTCCCGCCCTCGACTCAAGCTTGGGGGAGGTAGGGAGTGGGGGTGGAGACTCGTTACCTGTAGGGACAGGTGAGGTGGAGTCGGAAGCCACAGATCCAGACCCCGGGGGGGCGGAGCCTGAGGAAGGGGAGCTGGAGCCGGCAGCTGTGGAGGAACCACAGACTGTAACGGTAACAGTCACGACCCCCGGTCCATCGGCCCCGGGAGCCCAACCCAAAGCAGCCCCTCGTAGGTCGGCTCGAGCGCCCCAGCCCAGAAAATTTTGGCCAGATTCTCCCCATCCTCCCCAACCACGGTTTAAAGCAGCCCCAGGAAGACATGATCCCCGTTCAGCAGCGACAGGCTGCGGGGGATCAAAGCCAAAGATCAATGCAGCCCCACCGCAGGGTATGGCACACGACAGACCTCACAGGGATTCGGAAAGCCGCCCCACGGAGGGCGGCGCTGTACATAAGTTAAGATAGGTAATTATGGTCATAGTTTAAGGAATGTAAAGTATATGGTGTTAAGAGTACAATTTTGAGGTCTGCCCGGTATGTGTGTTTGTTAGGGAGCGGGGTCCAGGAACCCGCGCGTCCAATTAATTTAGGCCAGCACCTATCGGGAGCCCGGCTACATCATTTTGTTGGTTACAGAAACCTGGGATACGATGGAAAGGATTGTCGTCGCGTTCATGGCGATCGGGTGCGGGTGGGCCTACCGAGGCCGCACCAAGGACGTCATCATTTTCGGGTGCTCCGGGGACACGGCCCCCATCGCAACGGATGGGACGGGGGAGCGAGAGGTAGAGGAAACCGCCACCTACTTCCACCAAGGGAGATGGCCAGGTTGGCTGGGAACGAATTCTACGGAATATTCCAGCAACTTCGGTTTTGCCTACCAAGAGACTTCATTGACGTGCCCTCGAGTGAGGATCCTAGCGCCCAGAGTCAGCGTCACCGTGGGAAAGAGGATTTGTCTGGTGTGCAATGGGAACGTACCACCAAGGCGATGGTGGTGGCTACAAAAGCTGGGAAAGGACATGAGAAACTCTACGGTCGAGTGGGAGCGACTGGGTAATAATACCCATCGGACTATTACGGGAACTCACGGACAATTACGTGTGTGTTGGGACAAATGGTGGGAACCGGATGAGGGAATATATGTCTGTATGTGGGGTTCGAGACACGTCTGCCCCAAGGGCGTGTCCATCTTCTTCCAGAGGCAGTGGCAGGATGAAGGGAAGGGGATGAGATGGGATGTTAGCACTCGAGCGTGCGGAGCCCCATACTCCCCTATTCCGGTGAACGCCACTGAACTCATCACCCGCCCACGCAAGCCCCTGCCCACGCTTCCGGTAGCACTAGCCCAGAAAGGAGGGTGCCCAACCACCACCAAGGGACCCGGGAACGGTTTAGTATTGGTACCCACCGGTCAGGTGCTGTACCAAGGGGTACACTACGCGGTGGCCTCAGTGATTTTAAATCTCACTGAGGTAAGATTGCCGGAGTGGTGTCCCAAAGAAACGGAACAATTATACCAGGTCCTGTTAACCCGTATGTTTAGACAATTTTACGAATTTGACTTTGCCGACATCGACAGAGACAAATTATACACCACACCGCCAGAAGTTTTGGATCGAGTCGGGAGGCAAAGAAGGGGTACTGTAAATGACATATTCACTGCTTTTAATACCGGGACATCTGTTGTCAACGCTCTAGATAACGTGGAGCTGCAGACACAGATCAACGGTTTAAAAGCCCAGTTAAGGAACATATTGACAGACGAAAACAAGGTCGTGGGTTCTGAGTTGCATGAGGACCAGGCCATGACACTACACTTTAAGGACATAATTGCTGAGCTGGAGAAACACGCGAGAACGGTAAATGCACTCATTAAGGAGGATCGGAATGCGTCCGATCAAGCTGCGCAAAACGAGGCCTGTGTGCTGTACGGGGCGTGGTTACTGGGCGAGGGCCACAGTAATCTTGAGGATTTAAAACAGGGTTTGGTCCCGTCCTGGATCAGCAACAAGCACTTGCAAGCGCTCCACCCTTTTGAGAATGCATTAAGCCCGTGCCAGCTCAGACTAGCCGCAGAAGCATACCCAGTTCCAGTGGACTGCGGACATTCGAATCACACTATTATGGGAATAGTAGTAAGAATGCCGGTGTTGGGTCCCGCAGCAAAGCCCGCCCCGGTGTACAGAGTAGAGAACATTGGAGTCATTCGGGGGGGCGCACACATTCGTTACGCAGTGGTCCCGCCTTACGTCATCAGATGGGAGCGTACGATGACAGGCACTGACCTCTCGGGATGTTGGAGCCGGGGGGCACACATCATCCTGTGTCCCCAGCACTTGAATGCCTTTTTGAAACCACAGTGCGGGTTCAGAACCGCTAGCGCAAAGCCGGTGAATTGCACCATGGAGGCAATGGCAGAGGACCATGTGCCCCCACAGGTAGCATATATCGGGGGTGGGACATACTGCGTCACCACTGCAGCGCCTCAGTACCGATATGGACAACACGAGTGGTGTTCGGTCGGTGATAGCAGTTTCTGTTTCAAACCCAGGGCCGAGGTTCAAGTGGCACAACAACGAATTGTCCCCATTCCTGCGCCCTCCACCGTACACATCACTATCAAAGAGAATTTCACAGACTTACAACGATTTGTCGCGCATTTTGGTTATGTCATTCCCCCTCTTCCCGAACACCTCACCAAGATTTTAAAAGCCGTTATAATTTCGCAGAAACATTTCTACACACTGGAGCAGAAGACTTTAGAGATAGGAAAAGACATATTGGACATAACCATCCCACCATGGTGGGACTTGTTCACCAACATAGAGGTCCCCGCCTGGATTAGAATAGCATCCCATATCCTAGTAGTATGTCAGGTTTTGATTGTGATATTTTTGCTCTTCGTGCATTGCAAAAGAGGCAAACGCCTCCAGAGGCACGAGAACACAGGAGAATGGAGAGAACGCTATGTGCGAATGGGGGAAGCAGATACCCCACTCTAAGCTGCTAGTATAAGATTAAGCGTCCCTCCATTTAAAATTTTTTGTGATGGTTTTGGGTTATAAGGAAATAAGTATTGTTATGTTATTAGTTGTTCTTAAGTTTTTTTGGATTAATAAAAGATGCATGCAGATGGCGCAAAAGGGTATCAACCCCTGCCCATCTGACAGGTGAAGGTGTTATAGTTTAAGATTTGCTGTCTATGATTCCAAATGTGCATGAGGTAATTTTCATTTTCTCCGGAAATGGGAACTGCATGTGTCGTGAGGGGCATAGATAGTTAAGTGCCAGGAATGTTTGGATGTGGGGAATCAGGGAAAATTTGCTCATCAAGGATTATTGATACTTTAAGCAAGCTATCAGTATCACAGGGGGGCCTGTAAGATTCGCAATTTCCAGCAAAAATCACGCAAGAAAACTGGATAAAATAAGACTGTTTATTGACCAAAGTAAGCTTGCACAGAAAAACCTTTGATAAAAAGGGCATACAAAATGGCCGCCAGGCCCCGTGATCAGTTTATGAACCATTTTATTTCTGTTACTGCAAGCCAGACAGGCTTGTGGATTGAAGACAGTGAGCCCACGAAAGCCAGTATCTGGGAACCGAAACTCAGAGCAACAGCATACATATTCAATGGATCATAAGTACAGGATGGGGCCCATCAAGATATGGGCGGACAATGTAAAAACACTTATACCCATTTATCGTACAAAGGAAAAACCGTTTAGCAGCCATCAAGGAAAATGTCCGGACCGATCAATATGCGAACCGAGCCGCGGTGACAATGCAAAGGACATTAACAGACATTATCGGCCAGGAAGGCCAGTTTAAGTTATCACCGGCTCCGTTACAAGACAAAGCGCCCCTGCAGAGATTTCTGCCCGCCAAAATTAATACAAAGACAGGACTATGATTTGGCGGGAGATAAGACTGTCCCAAAAGAGTATAACTATGGATTGAAAGTCCATCTAAAAAAACTTCGGACTTCGGGTTACTTGAACAACTTCACTTGACTGGACGGCGGCTGCTTTTTCTTCTTGGACGACTTCAACTTCTTCGGACGGGGCCAGGATCGGCGCCTCTTCCACTTCGGCAGATGCAGAATCGATGAAAACGTTTTCGTCTTTTTAAAGACGGACGGTTTCGAAAAAAGGACAACGTGGTCAGTGTTCAGCCAAACAAGGCTCGGCCACGACGAGAAGACGACAAGGGTGGCCCGGGTACTGGGGTCGGGAGATCATCGACGACCCAGGCCGACGGAGAAGAAACCCTCTGGAGAACCGGCGATCGATGCCACAAGATTCTCCCATGTGCATAACCTGCATCTAGGTCTGCTCCATGAACCCAAATCGACTTAGTGGATCTCAACCTTAACGAGCGCTCATCGAGGCTGTGTCTACCCCACCGCTTCGAGAGAGAGAGAATATCGACTGCGCCAGAAGTTTCCAAATCCACGTGACGACGGAAAGCGGTGCCAAAAAGGCTGCGAACCCCCTTTCTCGCGATTTCGAGAGTGGTGAGCATGATCCCAGGTTCCCCAGGTCGAAACTTAGTTTAGGTATAGGGGAGGGAGTTAAGGGAAATCGTAATGTGTTTCCCCTTTTACGATGTGCCGTGTGTTCCCCATTTCCATAGAGTCAAGTTCATAAATTTGTGCATGATTGTAGTTACTTTAATCTGTGCCTATGACATGTATTTTGTAATGCTTCGAACTGTTCAAAAATAAAAGCATCCATTTCGTGCTATTCAGCCTGGTCTATTGAGTCCTCTTCTCTGCACTACTGTTCTCTGCATCTAAGTCCAAGGTCTAGAACCGTAGGGGGGGTGGGTCGAACCACTCAAGGGTAATTCTTGCACGAAGCCTGGCAGGGGGCCAGAACGGGCAAGAGAGCAGGAAAAACCCCCTACAATACCGCACTGGAGGCCTTGGTCCTGGGGGTAGAATGTCGATGGGCTGTCAGTTATCCACATGGGGGTAAGAGGTCATCAGCAGAAGGATCTGGGAGGAGATCGCACAATCCGTCACGCCGACGAGTGTTGTCCCCAGGACATGGATCCAGTGATGAAAGAAGTTTAATGACCTCATACGGGTGATCAAGGTGAGTGAAGGCTTCAGCAAATGCCATACCCCACTATCTGCACCACAAGCCTCGCACACTGCTCAATGCATCACTCATCCACCAGCAATCTCTAGCTATCAGCACTCATACCTCGCAATTATGGCTTTACTTCACCCTCACACACTTACCACTGCTGAAACACTCACACCCACATGTCACACCTTGCACACACTGACAGCTATTCAACCATGGCAGGGACATCAACCCAACACATTGCACCACACTCACACACACTTCTCTTTCTCTTGCAGGCAAAGGTGGCACACAACTGCCACGAGCAATGACAGACAGGAGGCGGCCAAGCGAGGATTCACACCCTGATGGACTGAAGGAATCGGTGTTCTAAATTATTGGCGGGGCAGTCACAGAGTCTGTGGCGAGCGGAGAAGTTGAAAGCATTGCTGATGATGACGGTATGGTCGTACCTAATCCTTCTTCTCGCATCCTACTTGCCCCATATCCCACAATCTCTTCTCACTTACAAACTGCTGATGCTGTATGCATGGATATCTTGCTTTCCACCCCTCCCCCCACCACAAACCGACCCGTGTGCATTTCTGCTTTCAGATACGCAAGAACTGCCACCAGCACAGCATGTTCCTCAACATCATAAAAAAACTGATGGAGGGGGGAGGAGAAGAAGAGACACCGGCACTGCATCTGACACTCGCAGACACCAGCTCAGAAAATGGCACTGTGTGGATTTTGGAGAATAGTATAGAGGCGGGATCTGCAGGTGGTGAGTCACCGGGCAGGAGCATGCTGCAGCCAGGCCAGGGGGAAAGGGTAGCTTGGGTGCCAGCTCCCCAGAGGGCAAGATTGTGCACGAGTTCTGTTCCACAGGAATCAGATAATGACGTCGATGGGGCGGCCTTCAGAAGAAGGGTGATGGGCATGCACACGGAAATGCTGGGTGCAATGGCAAGCCTGCCAGAGAGCCTCTTAGCAGTGTCAGGGAACATGGAGGAGTCCATCTCCAACATTGCATGGGGCTTTGCGCAAAGCTTGGCGCCTATAATTTCCAGGATGGAAATGATGACCAACTCTAGGAGAGGCCTTGTGGACCCACAGATGATGCTGGGTGTGATGGACGATTTTGCAGCTTCCATTGCAGCACAAGCGGAAGCGACCCAACATCTCACTGCTGTAGTGGAAGCTCGGACTGCCATTGTCACTGGGCTTACGAGTCTCGCAAGGGGCTTGCTGGGTGTTGCAGCAGGCCAGCAATCTGTCCTCCAACAGATTGCTAGGAAAGCTGAGACGCCGCCCCGGGGGATTGGCAGTGGGTCCATGGAGCAAGAACCTGCTGTCCTTTCTCAGGATGACAGCATTCCTAATCCCACCACTGCCACTCCACCAGTGCCCTTGCCGCTGTCAGTCAGCCAGCCCAGACTGCTGACGCCCATGCTGAGGTGATGCAGTCTACAGCCGGGCCTTCTAGGTCCAGAGCTACTCGAGGTCGTCCTGCAAGGCCATCTGTAGTCTTGCCCATTGAAAGTCAGAGCTTTCTATCAGCCATGTTGCAGCCTTTGGGGAGCACTGCGTAGTAGACTAGGAAAAGGCACACAAAAGACAGACACTAAGGGAATGCACAAGGGTGAAAAGTTGGAATTGTCATTTTGATTTGAATTTGATAAATTTAGGAATTTTGTTTGGAATGTGTGCTTTGTGGTTGCTCTCATTTCAGCTTTGTGCCCAGGAGGACGCTATGATGTTCTGTGACAGAGGGATGGTATGATGGGGAAGTGGTGAACAACGGGGATGTGCAGTTTCATTCACTGGAATCAGAGTCTAATGAGGCGCTCCCGGACGTCCCGTCCAGAACGGGAATGTGCTGCCTTCCTCTTCCTCTTCCTGAGGTGGTCCCGCAACCCCTGCTGGCAAAGGCTGCGTCTTCCTGATGCCCAAGTTGTGGAGCGTGCAATAGACCACCATGAAATGGGACGCCCACTCTGGCGTGTGCTGGAGGGCTCCTCCCAAGTGGTCAAGCCAGCGGAACCGCCTGCTCGATGACGTTCCTCTCATTATATGAGTGCTGGCCACGAGTGGCGGGGGCGTGGAGTGGAGTCATCAGCCAGGTGCAGAGCGGATAACCCTTGTCTCCAAGCAGCCACCCTCTGGTTTGACATGGTGGCTGGAAGATTGTTGGCACGCCAGACTGGCGCAGGATGAAGGCATCATCACTGCTGCCTGGATAGTGGACATTCACCATCAGGATGCGCTGGGCATGGTCGCACAACAGCTGCACATTAAGTGAGTAGTAGCCTTTGCGGTTACGGAATATCTCAGGATTGTTATACGGCACCCGCAAAGCCACGTGTGTGCAGTCGATGGCACCCTGCACCATGGGGAAGCCCGATATCCTTGTAAAGCCTCATGTGCGCTCGTCCTGCTTTTCTCTGTACAGAGAAAAGACAATGAAGTCTCTTCTCCTGGAGCAGAGAGCCTCTGTGACCTCCCAGATGCAGTGATGGACAGCGAACTATCTCTCCTGCTGCAGACTGGAAGGATCCACTGGTGAAAAAATTGAGGGCGACTGTGACCTTGACTACCACTAGGAGAGCCGTCGTCGCCCTGATCTGAGGCTGCAGGTCTGGTTGCAGGAGATGGCAGAGTTCTGTGACCAGCTCCTTGGTGAAGCAAAGCCTCAGAATACACTGCTCCTGGCTTAAGTGGAGGTAGAAGATGGGCGGAAGTGAGTCGGCCTCAATTTTTTCTTCAACATGGCCGGTACTAAACCGACGAATTTCTAGGCCATAGTCTCCTGTGTTCTAGTAGTTGAAAAATTCCATTTTCTTAAATGGATGATCGCATTATTTTATTTTTGTACAGCACAAATATGTTTATTTTTAGCTCCCATACCCAAGTTGGTATCTTCTGTTTTAATGGCAGCCAATCACAAACTGAACTTCACAGAGACACTCTGATCATTTCAAGTCATCATTGAAGCATTCACTAGCTCTCATGGAGGGAAAAAAAGTAATTTTCACTTCTCCATCTCTGAAAGGGGGATAAAAGAAAGGCTTGCATTTATATAGCGCCTTTCATGACCTCAGGATATTCCAAAGCACTTCACAACCAATGAAGTACTTTTAGAAGTGTAGCCACCGTTGCAATGTAGGAACCACAGAAGACAATTTGCACACAGCAAGCTCCCACAAACAGCAATAAACTAAATGACCAGATAATCTGTTTGTGATATTGGCCAGGACACCAGGGAGGTTTCCGCTGCTCTTCTTTGAATAGTGCAATGTGGATACTTTACGTCCACCTGAGAGGGCAGACGAAGCCTCAGTTTAATATCTCACCTATAAGACAGCACCTCCGACAATGCTGCACTCCCTTAGCTCTTCACTGAAGTGTCAGCCTGGACTTTGTGCTCAAGTCTCTGGAGTGGGACTTGAACCCACAACCTTCTGACTCAGGGATGAGAGCGCTACCCACTGAGCCATGGCCGAAACATACGCCTGTCCTCTAGTATCTCATCCACATGGTATTTCTCCATTTGTTTTATACAGTGACTTCCAGGAGACTACCGGACTATATGGGTCTCCTCAGCTGAGCTAAATCCTGTCCTCAGCATTATTTCATAGAATCATACAGCACAGGAGGAGGCCAATCCGGTCATCATGCCGTGCCAGAGCTATCCAATTAGTCCCATTAGTCTGCTCTTTCCCCATAGCCCTGCAAATTTTTCCTTTTCAAGTATATATCCCATTCCTTTTTGAAAGTTACTATTGAATCTGCTTCCACCACCCTGTCAGGCAGCACATTCCAGGTCGTCCTAACTCGCTGCGTAAAAATAACAATTCCTTCCTGCTTCTGTTGCCAATTACATTAAATCTGTGCCCTCTGATACTGAACCTCCTGCCAGTGGAACCAGTTTCTCTGTCAAAATGCTTCATAATTTTGAACACCTCTATTAAATCTTCCCTGAGCCTTTACTGCTCTAAGGAGAACAATCCCAGCTCCTCCAGTCTCTCCACATTCTGGCAGAAGTCACCTGGTGGCGTTAGGAGCTGGAACGTTGGTTGAATTTTCCCTTCCCGAGACCAGGGGCTCTTGCAGCTTCCCTACTCCAGCCCTGGCTGAGATCAGCACAGACCAATGATAGAATCTTAGGTCTTCATGATTTGTATTACAACAGTGACTACACTTCAAAAAGTACTTCATTGGCTGTAAAGCGCTTTGGGATGTGCTGAGCTCGTGAAAGGGGCTATATAAATGCAAGTATGCCTTTCCTTTCTTTTCTTTTCCTTTCTTGTTCCATGCTCTGCTCTAAGGAGAAAAATCTCAGTTTCTCTAGTCTCTACACATAACTGAAGTCTCGCATTCCTGGTGCCATTCTAGTAAATCTCTCCAAGGCCTTGACATCCTTCCTACAGTGTGGTGCCGAGAATTGGCCACAATACTCCAGCTGAGGCCTAACCGGTGTTTTATAAAGGTTTGGCATAATTTCCTTGCTTTTGTACCCTATGGGGGAAAAATTTGCTAGTGACCATTTTGGGTCGCTAACATCGCCTGGGCGCTAAATTTAGCACCCGGCGAAAAATAGCGGCGGCGATCGCTAACTTCAGTTTTAGCGCCCCAAGAGGGAGGTGGAGTGCTAATTCAAGTGCTCCACTTCCTGCTTAACGCGCTAATCCCGAATATCGGGGCAGTGCGTTCTGTAGCGCTACGCAATGGGCCACGTAGCGCTGCCTCATGGAAGGGCTCTTCCCCTCATTAAAGGGGAGGGCCCAAGCCCACAGCTCTGCAGGGCCCTACCTGGACCACCGGGGAGTGGAGTGCCGTGCCAGCAGCCTGGTACTCGGAGTGCCGGGCTGCCAGACCGCGGCACGGACCCCGCGTTCAAAGACACAATGGGCCACGACAAGTAAGTCGGCCGTTTCTTTCCCCCCACCCACCACCTCCCCTTTACTTAGCGCTCCGGGAGCCTCCTGCCACTGCGTTCCCACCCCCTGAATCGCCCGCCACAGATTCAGAGGGCGCGGGCCAATTTGCAGGCGGGGCGAAAGCGGGGCGCTGCGTACGGTGATGATGTCGTCTGTGCAGCAGAGTGGGACCCTACCGGTTCCCGCCGCTGCTGCTAAACTCCCGCTGAATTTAGCAGGAGTCATTAGCAGTGCTGTGCCCACTGGCGCTAACGAGAGGCGCAAATGCACCGAATTTCTAGCCCTGTGCCTGTATTTATAAAGCCATGGATCCCGTATGGATTTTTCACAGCCTTCTCAACTTGCCATGTCATCTTCGGAGATTTGCGTACATGCACCCCCAGGTTCCTGCACCTCTTTCAAATGATACCATTTAGTTTATATACCATTTAGTTTATATTGCCTCTCCTCATTCTTCCTACCAAAATGAATCTCTTCGTAATTCTCTGAGTTAAATTTCAGCAGCCTATTTTACCAGTCTGTCTATATCCCCCTGAAGTCTGTTACTATCTGTTAGATCCGTGTATCTTGTTGTTGTGTCCTTCAATAATCAGACAAGAGACTGCAGGGAACGATCAACAGGTGTTTACTGAATGAGGGTTACTCTAGAACTAACCGTACAGATCCCTACTCAGGGTTTATATACAGGTGTGGTCACTGCCGGTACTACAGTATACAGGAGCTGTAAAAAGTAGTTCTCCCCTTAAAGGTACACACATTACAATTCCTCCCCTTTTAGATTAACAGTACCATAACACTCATTTAACAATTAAATATCAAACTAATTACAATTAACACTTTTAACATGCAACATTAACTGAAAATAGTCTATTTATAAATTCAGTCTTTGGGGAGGCTTCCTGATCCTTTCTGGATAGCGCCTTTCCCGAGTGTCTTGCTCTTGGTGCGGAGGCGATTCTGGCCCCCTGTCGTCGGTTGGTTCATCCGCTTCCGATGCTACTGTTTCTGGGGTAGATGCTACCTGTACGTCGGGTTGTGCACCTGTACTTGTGACTCTAGGATCTGGTCAACATGGCATCTCACAATGTTCTCCCCAACATCCACTGTGTACATTAGTGGCCCCTGCCGTGTGCATATCGTTCCTGGTTGCCATTTCTCTGTTCGGTAGTCGCGGGCCAAGACTGGTTGCCCTACATTGAATCTCCTTGTCGGCTTCTCATTGATGTGCTGGAATTGCTTATTCTCAACATCTCTTCGTACATTTGGTCTGAGCAAATCCAGACGAGATCTCAACCTTTGGTTAAAGAACATCATGGCCGGGGCCTGGTTGGTGACTGCATGTGTCGCATTTCTGTAGGCTAACAGGAAATTGTCCACCTTATGCTGCAGCGGAATGTCGTCATCGCACATGGCCTTTACTGCTTTTTTAAAGGTTTGTACGAACCTCTCAGCCAATCCATTTGTGGCTGGATGATACGGGGCGGATGTGTAATGCCTTACCCCATTCCTTTTCATAAATCTTCGTAACTCTTCGGACGCAAACTGTGGTCCGTTATCAGAGCAAATCTGCTCTGGCAAGCCGTTCCTGACAAAAATGGTCCGTAGGACTGCAATAGTTTTCTCCGTGGTGGTGGAGGACATTTTGATCACCTCAGGCCATTTCAAGTGCGCATCCACGGCTATTAAAAACATTGAGTCCATGAATGGACCAGCAAAATCAATATGCACCCGTTGCCATGGAGATGAGGGCCACTCCCATGGGTGTAGAGGGGCATGTGGTGGTGCATTTTGGAACTTCTGGCATCCTGAGCAGCTCTTTGTCAGGTCCTCGATTTGCTGATCGATCCCCGGCCACCACACATAAGCCCTAGCAAGGCTTTTCATTTTCACCCTGTGATGAAATAACTCTGTGTTCTGATATTTGTACTTGTACTTGTAATGTCTGGAATGTTCCACCGGGGGGAACCACTAATGCTCCTCCCTGGCCCCGCCCCTCTTCTGGTATGTTTTACCAAGGGCTCGGTCGATGATGAACTCTGTTAACTCTGCCATGATTCTTACTTAATAAAAGCCTTCAGTCTTAAACTTTAACTTCACGGATTCGGGCAGTTATTTGGCACATCACAGCCCTCCCAGATGAACTTCGTGAAGCTCATTGAGCACTCTCTCCCTTAACTCGGGATCCACACATCAAGGTCCCCTGGCATACTGACAGCTGTTCTCTTCTGGATGAGAATGCTGGCAACAGTGAGTCGCCATGTGCTGGCCATCCCTTCACCGTCAAATCATATACCCGAGACAGTGTCGGGTCATTTCGGGTCTCCTTCTCTATACCAGCGTTAGTTACTGGCAAGCATTCAATTATAGTCGAATGAAATATTTCGACAGGATCCACTGCTGGTGCTTCCTCCGCAGTAGGCAGTGGCAGGCGTGATAGCCCATCAGCGTTTCCATGCTGTTTCGTGCCCTTATACTCGATTTCATATTGGTGCGCCCCTAGAAAAAGGGACCATCTTTGTAGCCGTTGCGCAGTCATCACCGGAACGCCCTTCTTTGGATTAAAGATGGAGACAAGTGGTTGGTGGTCAGTCAGCAAGGTGAACTTCTGCCCGTGCAGATAGTGATTGAACTTTTTCACTCCCCACACTAGGCTGAGGGCCTCCCTGTCAATCTGGGCGTAGTTACGCTCGGCTGAGGTTAGTGACCGAGACGCAAAGGCTACTGGCCTCTCCGAGCCGTCCGGGAATTTGTGCGACAGCACCGCTCCAATGCCATAGGGTGATGCATCACACGCCAACCGAATTGGTAATGCTGGGTTGAAATGAGCCAACGCCTCTTTTGATGTGATCAATGCTTTGCTCTTCTGGAAAGCTCATTTACATTTGTCACTCCACTTCCATGGTACCCCCGTTTGCAGTAGGGTGTTCAGTGGGTGTAGTACTGTAGACAAATTCGGCAAGTAGTTCACCAGCCCGAGGAACGACTTCAGTTGTGACACATTTTCCGGTGCTGGAGCCTTGACTACTGCCTCAATCTTTTCAGGGGACTTATGTAACCCCTCTTTATCAATAACGTGGCCACAATACAAGATCTGCTTCTGGAAAAACTTGCATTTGTGGTGATTAGCTCGGAGCCCATATTCCTTCAATCTAGCGAGCACCTGCTCCAGGTTGGCGAGGTGATCACTGTCATTTTCGCCCGTGACCAGGATGTCGTCCAAATAACACTGGGTCCCTGGAATCCCTTGCATGACTTGTTCCATTGCCCTTTGCCAAATAGCCAGAGCTGATGCTACCCCGAACACCAGCCGGTTGTATTGGTAGAGACCTTTATGAGTGTTGATCGTGAGGTACTGTTTCGAGGCTTCTTCTACCTCCATTTGCAGGTACGCCTGGGCCAGATCAATCTTAGTGAAGCGTTTCCCTCCCGATAGCGAGGCGAAAATATCTTCAATCCGCGGAAGCGGATATTGTACAGTGTGAAGGACTGGGTTCACTGTCACCTTAAAGTCCCCACCGATGCGGAGCTTCTTTGGTTCCCCAGGCGTATTACTCAAGGACCTCTTCATTACAGGAACGATGGGTGTAGCCCACTCACTCTAGTCCACTTTGGACAGTACACCTGAACATTCCAAACCTTCCAGCTCTGCTTCGACGGCTGGGCGGATCGCATAAGGTGCCGGTCTGGCCTTAAAAAAGTTTGGGCTTGCATTTTCCTCTATTTTGATCATCGCTGTTATGCCTTTTAGTGTTCTGAGTCCCTGTTGGAACACTTTTTGTGCGTCAGTTAGCATTTTTGACAGTCGTCCAGGTGTGACGTCGTCATCCTTTTTGGCATCTACAGTCAGTGCTTGTATGGAATGCCAATCTAGCTGTATCTTCCGGATCCATTCACGTCCTAGTAGTGGTGGTCCTCCATCTGGCAATACATATAGGTCCATTTTTGGTGTTTCCTTGCCGTTATATATAACGTTCACCCTTATTTTTCCTTTGGGGTAGACTTTTTGCCCCGTGTACGTCGTCAAGATAATCTTTGTATCTCTCAAGTGTATATGTGAGAATAGCTGCTTGTAGTCCCTTCGATTTATGACTGTTAGGGCTGATCCTGTGTCCAATTCCATTTTCACTTGGACTCCTGCTATCTTGAGCATGACCCAAATAGTTTGGTGATCCTCCGTTTTGATCACATTATGTAGTTTCAGACAACCCAGCTCCTTGCTTCCAGAGTCTGTATCACTTTTCTGTTCGTCTGCACTACTCTCCATCACCTTATGTACCTTCTTGTACTTCTCCTGTGGAGATTTCTTGCTGCTGGTTTTCTTTCCCGACCTGCAGACTCTTGCTATGTGTCCTACTTTTCCACACTGTCTGCACACTTTGTCCTTGAACCAGCAATCATTATGGTCGTGTGTTGTTCTGCCACAGCGACAGCACTTCACTGTTCCGTATGACATTTCATTTGTGCCATATTCTTGCGGTCTCCGTTGTATCTCTGCCGCGCCCCGTGCTGCTGCTTCGTGTGATATTGCAATGCTGAAAGCCTTGTCCAGCGTAAGATCCTTTTCTGATAGAAGCCGTTTCTGGGTTCCTTCACTTTGAAGCCCACACACAAACTTGTCCCTTAAAGTATCTGCTAGTCCCGTTCCAAACTGGCAGTGTTTCGATAGCTTGCGCAGTTCCGTTAAATACTCAGCATTACTTTCATCTTTATGCTGGTTCCTTTTGTGAAACTTAAATCTTTCTGCTATCAGCAGCGGTGTGGGGTTTAAGTGGTCCTGTAGGATTGACACTATGTTTTCAAAATCCTTTTCTACTGGCTTCTCTGGGGTTACTAGGTTTCGTAGTAAGCCATACATTTTTGCACCCATTGAATTCAACAATACCAGCGCTTTCTTGTCATCTGGCACTTCATTCGCCTTGCAGTATACTTCTATGCGTTCGACATATGTCGTCCAATCTTCGACTTCATTGTCGAACGCTGTGATACTGCCA
This sequence comes from Somniosus microcephalus, assembly GCF_052327205.1. Classification (NCBI taxonomy): domain Eukaryota; kingdom Metazoa; phylum Chordata; class Chondrichthyes; order Squaliformes; family Somniosidae; genus Somniosus; species Somniosus microcephalus. The sequence goes on along the minus strand of NC_141003.1, from coordinate 25,340,123 downwards.
CTCTTCGGCATTTTTGGGTGTGATTAGACTGGCTTAAAATGGCGTCTCCCGCGCTTTCCTTTCTTCCCTGCTGCGGCTTAAAATGGCATCTCCCTCGCTTTCCTTTCTTCCCCACTGACGCTGCTCGGCCCTTGAACAGCAGCTGCGCTTGTAGTGTATGTAACCTGTACCACCTTAAGAGGATACCTTAAGGTGATGGACTACTTTTTGATGGCTCCTGTACATTGTAGTACCGGTGGTGACCACACCGGTATATAAACCCTGCGGAGCAAAGAGTATCCCAGTTCAGCCCTGACCCTCAATCACTAAAGACCTGTTTACTTACTTCTGTAGTCTGTGTCCTGTTATTCAGTATAACTACAATTGAAACCACAGACTCAACAGTGGCGACGAGTCTGATCTTACCTTGCGGCAGTTTTGCATCAAAGGAAGCTTCGTCCTCAGGAACGGGCGTCGAAAAAGGGCATCCGCCCTCAACATCCTGCATTGCACGGGAGGCCATCGGAAACCCGGGTTGGTTTGCTGACCACGAAGTCAAGCATCAGTGAGCATCCCTTCTACGACAGCGGCGGGTAAGCCCGATCGAGCGGCACGGGGGGGGAAGTCGGCCGAGTTGTCAGTGGGGGAAGGGGAGGGAAAACGGCGAAAAGGGCAGAGAACATGACTGCAGCCGGTGTCAGGGGCCGGACTGCAATCGGGCAGAGACACGCAGCAGCCAGAAAAGCGTTTATGGCCACAAGGACCGCGGGAGCGGCGGGGGAACAAGAGCAGCAACGCAGGGGAAAATAAAGGACCGCTGGGAGGCGTGGACGGCAACAGTGCGGGAATCGCCATTTTGAGTCGGCGGAGGAAGAAGACAAGCGCGGGAAAAGCCGCCATTTTGAAAAAAAAAAAAAAAATAATAATATCCAAAGGGGAAGGAGAAACTCAGCAAGGATGCCAAAAATGGGTAACATCACTGCTTTTGATAACGATGTGGAAGATTGGGCCACTTATGTGGAACGCATCGAAGTTTACTGTACAACGAATGAGGTACCGGAGGATAAGAAAGCACTAACCCTATTAAACTCAATGGGTGCAAAGACGTACGGGTTATTAAGGAACCTTGTAACACCAGACAAACCAGTAGGGAAGAGTTTCGCAGATATTGTTACTATCCTGCAGGAGCATTTAAACCCCACGCCGCTGCTGATAGCAGAACGATTTAAATTCTACAAAAGAATTCAACTTAAAGAAGAAAGCAACGCTGAATTCCTAACAGAACTGCGCAAGTTATCAAAGTACTGCCAGTTCGGAACAGGACTAGCAGACGTACTGAGAAATAAGTTTGTGTGTGGGCTCCTAAGGGAAGGAACCCAGAAGTGACTGCTAGAGGAAAAGGACCTTACGCTGGACAAAGCTTTCAGCATTGCAGCTTCCCATGAGGCAGCAGCACGGGGTGCTGCAGAGATACAGCAAAGGCCATTGGAATTCAGCACCAATGAAATGGCATTGGGCACAGTAAAGTGCTATCGGTGTGGAAGGACAACGCATGACCAGAACCAGTGCTGGTTCAAAGATAAAGAATGCAGGCAATGTGGCAAACTTGGTCACATAGCGAGAGTATGCCAGTCCGGAAAGAAGACCAGCAGCAAAAAGTCACTGCAGGAGAAGTACAAAAAAGTACACAAGGTGACAGAGAACAGTTCGGATGAACAGAAGACAGATTCAGACTCCAGCAGTAAGCAACTGGGTTGTCTGAAAATACATAATGTGGGTAACACAGCAGACCACCAAACTATCTGGGTCATGCTTCGGATTGCAGGGGTCCAAGTGAAGATGGAATTGGACACTGGGTCGGCATTAACGGTCATGAATAAGCATGATTACAAAAGGTTATTCTCGCACATTCCCCTGAGGGATACGGAGATTGTATTGAAAACATACACGGGCAAATAGTATACCCCAAAGGAAAGATAAAAGTAAACGTGGTCTACAATGGTAAAGAAAGTCAGAAAATGGACTTGTATGTGTTACCTGATGGAGGTCCGCCACTACTGGGACGGGAATGGATCCGGAGAATAAATGTGGACTGGCATTCCATACAAGCACTGACTGTAGATGCCTGTAAGGAGGATGACGTCAAACCTAAACGACTGTCGAAAATCTTAGACAATGCTAAGGAGGTGTTCCAACAGGGACTTGGAACACTGAATGGAATTACGGCAACCATCAAGGTTGAAGAACATGCAAACCCAAAATTTTTCAAAGCCAGACCTTATGCGATACAACCTGCTGTGGAAGCAGAGCTGGAAGGGCTAGAACGTTCAAGGGTACTGTCCAAAGTGGACTGGAGCGAATGGGCTACACCCATTGTTCCTGTCATGAAGCGTTCGTTGAGCAACAAGCCGAGGGAACCTGGGAAGGTTCGCATCTGTGGCAATTTCAAGATCACTGTTAATCCGGTTCTTCACACGGTGCAATATCCGCTTCCGCGGATTGAAGATATCTTCACTTCGCTGTCTGGCGGGAAACACTTCACTAAGATAGACCTGGCGCAGGCATACCTACAGATGGAAGTTGATGAAGCGTCACGTCAGTATTTCACGATCAACACGCATAAGGGCTTATATCGGTACAATAGACTGGTTTTTGGAGTGGCATCGGCTCCAGCGATTTGGCAAAGGGCCATGGAGCAGGTATTGCAGGGAATTCCAGGCACACAATGCTACCTGGATGACATCCTGATTACAGGAGATAACGATAAGGATCACCTCGCGAATTTGGATTGAAAGAATATGGGCTCAGAGTTAATCGCCAGAAATGCGAGTTCTTTCAAAAGCGAATCTCGAACTGCGGCCACGTCATTGACTGGGAGGGGCTCCATAAGTCACCTGACAAGATCAAACTGTGGTAAAAGCTCCTGCACCGGAAAATGTATCCAAGTTGAGGTCGTTCCTTGGGTTGGTTAACTATTACCACAAGTTTCTTCCAAATTTATCCATGGTGTTACACCCGCTAAACACTCTTTTGCAAATGGGAATACCATGGAAGTGGAGCGATGATTGTAAGTGGGCTTTTCAAAAGAGCAAGGCACTGATCACCTCTAAGGAAGTGTTGGCTCACTTTAACCCAACGCTGCCTATTCGCTTAGCTCGTGATGCTTCTCCATATGGTATCGGGGCAGTGCTCTCACATAAGTTTCCAGGTGGCTCGGAAAGGCCAGTCGCTTTCGCATCCAGATCATTGACCTCCGCTGAGCGCAACTATGCTCAGATAGATAGGGAGGCTCTCAGCCTCGTGTGGGGAGTTAAGAAATTTAACCATTACCTGCAAGGCTAAAAGTTTACGCTGCTGACAGACCACCAGCCGTTGGTTTCCATTTTCAACCCTAAGAAGGGTGTTCCGGTAATGACGGCGCAGAGGCTTCAGAGATGGTCCCTTTCCCTAGGGGCACATCAATATGATATTGAATTCAAAGGTACAAAGCAACATGGTAATGCTGATGGGCTGTCATGCTTGCCACTACCTACAGCGGAAGAGGCACTGGCAGTTGACCCTGTCGAGATATTTCACTCGACCATCATCGAATGCTTACCAGTCACCAATGCGGGTATTGAGAGAGAGACCCGAAATGACCCGACACTGTCTCGGGTCTACGACTTGACAGTGAAGGGATGGCCAGCACATGGCGAACCACTGTTACCAGCATTCTCAGCCAGACGAGAACAGCTGTCCGTATGTCAAGGAACATTGATGTATGGAACAAGGGTGATTATTCCTCCAAAATTAAGAGAGAGAGTTCTGAAAGAATTGCACGAAGGTCACCTGGGGGGAGTCAAGATGAAAAGCCTTGCTAGGGCTTATGTGTGGTGGCCAGGTATCGACAAACAAATAGAGGATCTGACTAAAAGCTGCTCAGGGTGCCAAAAAGTTCAAAACGCACCTCCAATTGCACCGCTGCATCCATGGGAATGGCCTTCAGCCCCATGGCAACGTGTGCATATCGACTTTGCAGGTCCATTCATGGATTCCATGTTTTTGGTAGCAGTAGATGCACATTCTAAATGGCCAGAAGTGATTAAGATGTCGACCACTACCTCTGAGAAGACGATCGCAGTTCTAAGAACCATATTTGCAAGGAATGGGTTGCCGGAGCAAATATGTTCAGACAACGGACCACAGTTCGTGTCAGAAGAATTCCAGAAATTCATGAAAGAGAATGGGGTGAAACACTATACATCTGCCCCATATCATCCGGCTACAAATGGGTTGGCTGAGAGATTTGTACAAACGTTCAAAAAGGCGATAAAGGCCATGAGTGAAGATCATATTCCACTACAACACAAGGTGGACAATTTCCTGATGGCATATCGAAACGCCACACATGCAGTGACAAATCAAAGCCCTGCCATAATGTTCTAAAGCAGAAGGTTGCGGTCCCGGTTGGATTTGTTAAAACCCAATGTGCGAAGGGAAGTCGAAAACAAGCAATTCCAGCATGTAAATAACAAGGCCACTCGTAGTTTCGAAATAGGACAACCAGTGTTGGCCAGGGACTATAGGGATGATAAATGGCAACCTGGAACAATTCGTGCACGACAAGGACCCTTGATGTACACGGTAGACGTTGGAGAGAACGTAATACGACGTCATGCTGACCAACTTGTGGAATCGAGAACAAGGGCCGACCCCATGTCTACGGCAGAGACACCAGTTGAAGAACTTATTGAGCCTGTAGCATCTACCTCAGACTCGAACGTACCTGATGATGTTCAATCCATAGGAGATCAAGTGGATGAGTCACCCCAGCAACGAGAACCAGAGACCCTTGAAAGGTGTTATCCGGCACGGGTCAGGAGGCCTCCTCAGAGACTGAATCTTTGAACAGTTGTGTGTAAATTGCATATATGTTACCCATGTAATGTTTAATTTGGGGTGTACACTGTTAAGCTAAAAGGGGAGGAATTGTAGTGTATGTAACCTGTACCACCTTAAGAGGATACCTTAAGGTGATGGACTACTTTTTGATGGCTCCTGTACATTGTAGTACCGGTGGTGACCACACCGGTATATAAACCCTGCGGAGCAAAGTGTATCCCAGTTCAGCCCTGACCCTCAATCACGAAAGACCTGTTTACTTAGTTCTGTAGTCTGTGTTCTGTTATTCAGTATAACTACAATTGAAACCACAGACTTGATGCGCTATCAATAACTCAAAAGACTGAGATTAAGCGAGTAACTAACAGGCTTTTATTAACAAGAGAATGAAGGTGTGCCTCAAGTGGTCGACCGGTCCAGAATACAGAGGGACTGTGGAGCAGTCACCTTTATACCTGGACTCGTGGGAGGAGTCAGCCGAGACATGTACAGGCATGTACACAGTGGAATACAAACAGTGGTTTACCACATTCACCCCTTGTTTAAAATTGAGTCCGGCGGGGTGAAGTGTATTAAAAGTTAGTGTATTGGAGTCTCTCCGGAGGTCTTGTCTGCCGCTGTGATCGACGTGGCGATGGCAGGGGTAGTGGCTTCCGGCGTCGAGTCCCGCGTAGGCTGGGGCACTGGTGTGTAGTCCTCGTAGGTGTCGAGCGGGTCGCGGGGCCCAGGCGTGCCGTCTGCTGGGGTTGGATATTGGATCGTGGGGGGGGGGGTGGTAGTGGGTAGTGGGTTACTGGGGCCCCCGAGGGTGCGAGGTCTCGTATGGAGACTGTGTCCTCCCGCCCGTCCGGGTACGCAATGTAAGCATACTGGGGGTGGCGTGGAGGAAGTCGACCCTCTCGACCAGGGGTTCCATTTTATGGGTCCTCACCTGCCTTCTCAGTAGGACCGGCCCTGGGGACGTCAGCCATGGCGGTAGCGATGTCCCCGATGTGGACTTCCTTGGGAAGACAAACATTTTCTCATGAGGGGTGGCGTTAGTGGCAGTGCAGAGCAGTGACCGAATAGAGTGGAGCGCATTGGGGAGCACATCCTGCCAGCGGGAGGTCGGAAGGCCCCTAGACTTTAAGGCTAGCAGGGCGGCCTTCCAAACTGTCGCATTCTCTCTTTCCACCTGTCCATTCCCCCGGGGGTTGTAACTGGTGGTCCTGCTTGTGGCAATACCCCTAGCGAGCAGGTACTGACGGAGTTCGTCGCTCATAAACGATGAGCCCCGGTCGCTATGGATATAGCTGGGGAAACCGAACAGGGTGAAGAGGTCGTTCAGACATTTAATGACCGTGGCACTGGTCATGTCCGGGCAGGGGATGGCGAACGGGAAACGGGAGTACCCATCAATAATGTTGAGGAAGTACACATTGCGGTCGGAGGAGGGGAGAGGCCCTTTAAAATCAACGCTCAGGCGCTCGAAGGGGCGAGTGGCTTTTATCAGGAGAGGCCTGTCTGGTCTATAAAAGTGCGGTTTGCACTCAGCGCAGACTTGGCAGTTCCTGGTCATGGTCCTGACCTCCTCAATGGAGTAAGGCAGGTTGCGGGCCTTGATGAAGTGGAAGAACCTGGTGACCCCCGGGTGGCAGAGGTCATTGTGGAGGGCCCGCAGTCTATCGATCTGCGCGCTGGCGCAGGTGCCACGCGATAGAGCATCCGGGGGTTCATTGAGCTTCCCGGGCCGGTACAAGATCTCGTAATTGTAGGTGGAAAGTTCGATTCTCCACCTCAAGATCTTGTCGTTTTTGATTTTGCCCCTCTGCTTGTTGTTAAACATAAAAGCAACTGAACGCTGGTCAGTGAGCAAGGTAAATCGTTTTCCGGCCAGGTAGTGCCTCCAATGACGCACAGCCTCCACAATAGCCTGGGCCTCCTTCTCAACAGCGGAGTGTCTGGTCTCCGGGCCCTGGAGGGTTCGTGAAAAGAAGGCCACGGGTCTCCCCGCCTGATTGAGGGTAGCGGCCAGGGCAAAGTTGGACGCGTCGCTTTCCACCTGGAAGGGGATGGATTCGTCCACTGCGTGCATGGTGGCTTTGGCAATGTCTTCCTTGATACGGTGGAAGGCTAAGCGGGCCTCTGCCGTCACGGGAAAAGAGGTGGACTTGATCAGCGGACGGGCCTTGTCCGCATAGTAGGGGACCCACATGGCGTAATAAGAGATAAACCCTAGGCAGCTCTTCAGGGCCTTGAGGCAGTGGGGCAGTGGGAGTTCCATAAGGGGACGCATCCGGTCAGGGTCGGGACCGATGACTCCGTGTTCCACAACACAGCCAAGGATGGCGAGGCGGGTTGTGCGGAATATGCACTTCGCCTTGTTATACGTCAGGTTGAGGAGTTTGGCGGTGCAGAGGAATTTTTCGAGGTTTGCGTCATGGTCCTGCAAGTCATGGCCGCAGATGGTCACATTGTCCAGATATGGGAAAGTGGCCTGCAACGCATTTTGATCGACCATCCGGTCCATCTCCCTTCGGAAGACGGAGACCCCGTTGGTGACGCCAAAGGGAACCCTAAGGAAGTGATAGAGGCGGCCGTTTGCCTCAAAGGCAGTATACCGGCGGTCCTCAGGGCGGATAGGGAGCTGGTGGTACGCTGATTTCAGGTCAATGGTCGAGAAGACGCGGTACTGCGCGATCTGGTTGACCATATCAGCTATGCGGGGGAGTGGGTAAGCGTCCAGCAGGGTGTAGCGATTTATTGTCTGGCTGTCGTCGATGACCAGGCGCTGCTTCTCGCCGGTCTTAACGACCACAACCTGGGCTCGCCAGGGGCTGGTGCTGCCCTCAATAATCCCTTCCTTCAGGAGCCGCTCCACTTCGGTTTTAATGAAAACCCTGTCCCCGGCACTGTATCGCCTGCTCTTTGTGGCGATGGGCTTACAGTCGGGGGGGAGGTTAGCAAACAGTGGGGGGGGGGTGACTCTGAGTGTGGAGAGGTTGCATCTGGTGCGCGGCGGGCAATTTGGAAGCTGCTGGCTGCGGACTGTGAGTGGAGGGAGGGGTCCACCGTACGCCATCGTAACCCTTTAAAGGTGGCACTGAAAATCTAACCCCAGTAGAACGGCAGCGCAGAGGTGGGGCAGGACCAGAAGTTTAAAATTATCGTACACAGTCCCGTCTACTACGAGTGTCACCACGCACTAGCCGCCAATGTCCGCTGACTGGGACTCGGAGGCCATAGAAATCCGCTGGTGCGCAGGCAGGACTGAGAGAGAGCAACGCCGCACCGTGTCGGGGTGGATGAAGCTCTCCATGCTCCCAGAGTCAAAAAGGCAGATTGTTTCGTGACCATTTACCTTAATGTCCATTGTGGATCGGGCCAGCTGGTGCGGTCTCGCTTGGTCCAGCGTAACGGAGGCCAGCGTAGGGGTCGGTGTGTCGCTGCGGGTATCAGATGAGGCGGTGTTGGGGGCCTGCTGCGTCCCGGCTGTCATCCAAGATGGCAGCATCCATGATCCCCATGTGGCTGGAGGCGTCCAAAATGGCTGCTGTTCCGCTGGTTCGCACATGGCTGAGCAGGCCCAAGATGGCGGCCCACATGGCCCACACGCGGCGCTGCTGGGGTTCGGGGTGGCTTTGGCACTGCAGATGCTGGCGTAGTGTCCCTTCTTCCCGCAGCCTGAGCAGATCGCATTTTTCGCCGGGCAGCGCGCTCTGGGGTGTTTTGCCTGGCCACAGAAGTAGCATTTCTGGCCTTGGGGCACTGCTGTCTGGCCTTGGGACACTGCTGCAGTAGTTGGGCCGTTGCTGGGATGTGGCTGGGGTGGCACGGCGCTATGAGACAGTCCTACCGTGTCCCAGGCTGTCGTTCCCCGCGGCGTCCACGATGCAGAGGAGTAGGCATCCATGCCCCGGTAGGCTGCGTCCAATGATAGTGCGAGTTCAGAGGCCTTGTTGAGGTCGAGGTCACTCTGCTCCAACAATCGCTGTCGGGTGTAATTGGACCTGTGGCCCGCTACAAAAGCGTCCCGGATAAGTTCCTTTGTGTACACGGCGGCCTTTACATCCTTACAACCATAGGCCCGGCCAAGCACAGACAGTGCCTGAAGGTATTCCTCGGTCGATTCCCCAGGTTGTTGTTTACGACTCCCCAGAAGGTGCCTGGCGTACACTTCATTCACTGGGTGCGTGTACTGGTCCTTGAGGAGCTTGATAGCATCCGCGTACGAGGTCGTGTCCTGGATGACCGAGTACACTCGGTGGTTCACTTTGGAGATCAGGACATCCAGTTTGTCCTCGTCCGATTTGACCATTGCAACGGAGGCGATCAGGAATTTTTCAAAGCACCTCAGCCCGTGAGTAAACTTGGTGGATGCGTCCGACTCCCGATGGTCTAAGTCTAGGCATGCTGGTGTGAGGATCTTCTCCATTATAAAAATCTTGTTAATAAAATTGATGCGCTATCAATAACTCAAAAGACTGAGATTAAGCGAGTAACTAACAGGCTTTTATTAACAAGAGAATGAAGGTGTGCCTCGAGTGGTCGACCGGTCCAGTATACAGAGGGACTGTGGAGCAGTCACCTTTATACCTGGACTCGTGGGAGGAGTCAGCCGAGACATGTACAGGCATGTACACAGTGGAATACAAACAGTGGTTTACCACAAGACTCAACAGCGCTCTGCGCGTTTTCCTGCGCGCCTCTCTCCCCCGTTGATGCTGTTCGGCCCTTGAACACCGGCTGCGCTCTGCACGTTTTCCTGCGTGCCTCTCTCCCCCGTTGATGCTGCTCGGCCCTTGAACACCGGCTGCGCTCTGCTCTCCCTCGTTGACGCCGCTCGGTCCTGAACACCGGCTGCGCCCTGTGCGCTCTACCCTCCCCCTCTCTCCCGTCGACGCTGCTCGGCCTTTTTCTGTGCCGTCGGTCGGCTCTAGCCGCCGCTGTCCGGGAAGGGTCTGCGCAGTACCTGTTGCCAGCCCGTTTTGCTGGACCACCGTGACTGGAAAGCCAAGCCTGGCTCTTGACAGCCTCCCCTGCGATGCTCAAATCTCCACTGGATGACTGGGGGTTTCCCGTGGTCGACGCCCGTGCTTCTGGACTCGGCCTTGTTCCACTGTTCTCCAGAAGCGAATCCCTAGGAGGTGATGCAGAGTTGCAGGTAGGTTTGAATCTGCTCGTCGCCAATGTTAGATCCATGTATCTTGTTGTTGTGTCCTTCAATAATCAGACAACAGACTGCAGGGAACGATTCAACAGGTGTTTACTGAATGAGGGTTACTCTAGAACTAACTATACAGATCCCTACTCAGGGTTTATATACAGGTGTGGTCACTGCCGGTACTACAGTATACAGGAGCTGTAAAAAGTACTTCTCCCCTTAAAGGTACATACATTACGCTATCCTCCTCACTGCTTACTATATTTCCGAGTTTCGTGTCATCTGTAAAGTTTGAAATTATGCCTGTGCACCCAAGTCCAGGTCATTAATTTATTTCAAACAGAACGGTGGTCCTAATACCGACCCCTGGGGGACATCACTGTATACTCCCTCTAGTCTAAAAAGCAACCATTCACCACTGCTCTTTGCTTTCTGTCCCTTAGCCAGTTTCGTATCCACGCAGCCACTGCCCCTTTAATTTTACGGGCTTCAATTTTGCTAACAAGTTTATTATATGGCACTTTATCAAATGCCTTTTGAAAGTCCATTTGCACAACATCAAACACACTACCCTCATCAAACTGCTACGTTACTTCTTCAAAGAACTGAATTAAGTTAGTCAAACACAATTTGCCTTTAACAAATCCATACTGGCTTTCATTTATTAACCCATATTTTCCCAAGTGACAATTAATTTTGTCTTGGATTAACTTCTCTAATGATTTCCACACCACCAACGTTCGGCTGGCTGGCCTGCAGTTGCCGGGTTAATCCCTCTCCCCTTTTTTGAATAGGTGTGTAACATTTGGAATCCTCCGGCACCTCCCCCATATCCAAGGAGGGTTGGAAGAATATGGCTAGAGCCTCAGCAATTTCCACCATAACTTCCCTCGGCATCCGAGGATACATCCCATCCGAACCAGGTGACTTTTCTACTTTGAGTGCAGCCAACCTTTTAAGTACGTCCTCTTTATCTATTTTTATCCTTTCCAATTTTTCTACTACCTCCTCCTAATAAACATAGTTTCCAATAAACCATTTTAGTAAAAAATAAAATGTCATGTACGGCAAATGAAATGCATAGGTTAGAAAGACGATTAAAGGATTAGGAGAATTGCCTAAAAGGTCAAACTTAATGTCATTCATGTAGATAGTTAAACTAATTCTTGAGTTTAAAGCTTCATAATTTTGGTAAATCATTCTTTCTTACTTAGGTTAACAGAACACAGTTATTCACCTTAATTCAGCCAAGATAAATCCATTGTTATGTCTACAAGTCACTGTAATAATTCTTTTTAAAAATAATCCCATTGCTTACTGGCAAATACAAGTGGGTAATTTTAACACAGGGCAATATGGAATTAACCGCCTGTTATACACCACGCCCGATATCCCTATTGATGCCTTCACTGGAGAGGACAATCCGGCGTGCTGTATGAAGGGCGGTTAATGATATACTGCACGTCTTACACCGGTTTAAACGTTAAAATTACCCCCAGGAATTAAAGAGTAAACCTCCTCTCCAGTGTCCTTTACCTAATAACCATCACATTCGCCACACTTCCCAACGATTAGATTGATAAGAGCCACATTTAAAGGGAGGATGGTTCGGGGATATGTCTGCAACACTGTAGCTCTGATTCTACAAAACATGCTCTCTGCAAGTGTGGCGCTCGACTGGGAGCATGCTGTTGGTGAATTCACACTCGTTCTCTCACAAGTGTTGCAGCTCAATGATAATGTAACACTTGCCCCCATTTGGGTTACACGTTGTCAGCTAGTTTAAATTCTTTAACAACAACTTTGCTGGATTAAATGATGCAAAGCACAAGGTAGGTTAATTGCTGTCTTGTTGAAAAGGACGGGGATGTTTCTCTATATTGACAAATTCTAAATATTAGTTGATGATGATTATTAAAGACTATGGGGCTCAGTGGGTAAATGCAATGCCGGATGTGGTTTGAAGCTAGACACCAGGAAGGTCCAGTTAATACAGGTAATACCATTAAAAAAAGAAAATTAAGCACTAGGGTTTATTTCTAGAGAGATAGAATTGAAAAGTAGGGAAGTTATGCTGAACCTGTATCCAACCTTGGTTAGACTACACTTGGAGCACTGCATACAGTTCTGGTCGTCATATTATAAAATAGATATAGAGGCACTGGAGAGGGTGCAGAGAAGATTTATGAGGGTAATACCAGAAATGCAAGGTTATACCTATCGGGGAAAGGATGAACAGGCTGGGTCTCTTTATTTTTCTCTTGAAAAGATAAGGCTGAGGGGTGGCCTAATAGAAGTCTTTAAAGTTATGAAAGGTTTTGAGTAGATACAGAGAGAATGTTTCCACTTGTGGGGAAGAGCAAAACAAGAGGGCATCAATATAAGATAGTCACCAAGAAATCCAGTGGGGAATTCAGAAGAAACTTCTTTACCCAGAGAGTGGTGAGAATGTGGCACTCGCTACCACAGGGAGTGGTTGAAGCGAATAGTATAGATGCATTTCAGGGGAGGCTAGACAAGCATATGAGGGAGAAGGGAATAGAGAGTTATGCTGATAGATTTAGATGAGGAAGGATGGGAGGAGGCTCGAGTGGAGCATAAACACTGGCATGGACTGGTTGGGCTGAATGGCCTGTTTCTGCGCTGCAGATTTGTAATTCTATGTAATCCTATGTCCCCAGTCTAGTTGAGTTAACTGATCTTAGCTGGTGTAGCAGTATGGGTGCTCCAAGGACCCCCGCTGGAAACCATGCAGGTGAGGACACAGTGATGCCCCCCCACCCCCCCATGAATATATAGCCTGCTAACACTCAATTGTCTAGGCTCACACATAACAAATTCCGACTTCATCAAATGAACAGAAGCTGGCAGCAGTGGATACGTATCAGAGAGGGGACGAAGATAGAACTTGCATTTATATAGCATCTTATTACACCCTCAGGACATCCAAAAGTGCTTCACTGTGTCAGCTGTGGCTCAGTGGGTAGCACTCTCGCCTCTAAGTCAGAAGGTTGTGGGTTCAAGTTCCACCCCAGAGACTTGAGTACAAAAAATCTAGGCTGACGCTCCAGTGTAACACTGAGTGAATGCTGCACTGTCGGAGATGCTGTCTTTTGGATGAGATGTTAAACCGAGGCTCTGTCTGCTCTCAGGTGCACATAAAAGATCCCATGGCACTATTTCGAAAGAGGAGCTGGGGAGTTATACCCGGTGTCCTGGCCAATACTTATCCTTCAATCAACATCACAAAAAGAGATTATCTGGTCATTATCACGTTGCTGTTTGTGGGGGCTTATTGTGCACAATTAGCTGCTGCGTTTCCTACATTACAACAGTGACTTCAGTCCAAAAGTGCTTCATTGGCTTTAAAGTGCTTTGGGACATCCTTAGGTCGTGAAAGGCGCTATGTAAATGCAAGTCTTTCTTTTTCTTCACAGCCAATGAATTCCCTTTTGCAATATAATCCCTGCCATTATGCAGGCAAACATAGGAAAAAGATATTTTCTGCGGGTACGAGTACTAGAGAGGGAGCAGAATGAACTGTTTGGGGGAGAGGGAAAGAGCAGGCTTCACCCACCTCTTATTGCAAGTTGCTGATGGTGCTGCCAGAATAGTGTCCGGGGTCACCTCTGTTCTTCCACTGAAGAAGATATTATGGATCCAGGCAACTAACCAAGGCTGTAAGGAGCAAAGCAATAAAAAAAAACCCATAGATGTAAGGATCCTACGTGTAATGAGTTCAGGCAATTTCAGCCCAATTCCCAGTGGTTATAAGCTCACAGCACAGAACTTCCCCTAATTCGCTACTGATTGGCATCAAATTGACAATCTTGCTCAGAGAGGACTTAGGATGGCTGGTGCTGAAGATGGAAATCCATTATACCGGTGTAGTAAGGGACACTCTTCTGAAGCTGGGTTTGAGGCACATTGTTAAGCCAGAGTAGAGGGAACGTTACTTTGCTCTACCTGGCCTGGGAGTGTTTGATGCTGACACTGGATGCTTGAAATGAGAAGTACTCCCTTCCCCAGCACCTTAGATGAGTGTAAACGTTATGTAAAAAAGGGAAAGAAAAATGACAAAATACGTAGGTGATGCACTCCAGGCAATGGTGATTTACAGAAAATAAACCATTAGATTGAGCTGGTCGCAAAATTACTGGAGTCATGAACAAGTTACATTTGCTCAACATTCAGTCCAGTTCATGATGAGTGACTGTGCAATAGTTGTGAATATTAAAACCCTCCACAGTCCATCGAAATTTATTTTAACATCATGTTTGACTAAATTTGGATGGGCCTTCTAGCGCAGATGTAGGGAGAGCAACACACAGGTCACGTGAAGTGGCACATCATTTTTGAAAAAGGTGAAAATGATTTAAATGCTCCAACAGAAGCTGCTTTTTGTGTAAACTATTTATAAACAATCAGAATTGATATTCAGGCAGTTTCTGAAAGTTAAACCACACACAAACTGACAGTTTGGCAAAAACACTTTTTGGTGAAGACCGTACCTACACCACCGCCACACCACATGCCTTGGCCTTGAACCTCCATGCGGGTTCTACCCTTCTCCCGTCTTAGCGTTGGCAGGAGACCGGTGGAACCTCCCCCGAACCAGGGGAGATTTGGTTACTTTGGGCTTCTGTTGCTTCTGGGAGTTTCTGCAGTGCTTTGTCGGAGCAGAATCTCAGGTTGAGGCTAGGGGCCAAGAGTCCCAGTCCTGGCCAGGGATGGGCCAGTAGTGAGGGCCAGTGTGCCAAGAGAGAGGTGGACCCCAGTGGTGGGCTGCATGCCTGGCAAGCGGCCTGGATCTGGAAAGTTGGTTTTAAAAGAAAAGGCAACCTTACGTTCCCCCCACCCCCCGCCCCCCGCCCCCTCATGGGCAGGTGACCATCCAAGTTACCAGGCATATGGAGCAGGCTGGTGCCAAAGACGCAACTGAAGTGCCACTTGTGCCTGCCAGCCCCGTGCAAATGAAATGGCCCCAAAAAGGGATCAGTGTTGGAGGGCACTGGCTGGCACAACCGCTGTGATTGCCCTCCGTGGAATTTCAGGGAACATTGCATCAAATTAGAGAGAGACCCGCTACAGCGAGACATTTTACACCATGCAGCGAAGGCATCTCTCTCGACCCACAGCAGCTGGATCAAGGCCTGGGGCCTCCAACTCTGGCGGCAGGCCATTTTATCAGCGTGTATTCCTGCCCCGCCATCAGCTGCCATGCAATGTTCTCCTGTTGAGTTGAAAGGCCTGCAGGTCCCGTGCGAGCAGTTGGCCCTTGATGGCTCCAGCATCCTCAGGGTGAACCAGACGTCAGCCTGCTGCAGTTAGAATGGAAACGGCACCACACAGGCAGGGTCTGTGAGATTAAGGTCTCGATATTTATTGGGGCGGGATTTCCAAGCGGGGGAGGAGGAGTTCTGGCCGCTGAACGCTTTAGCTCCACATTGTGTGTGATTTACAGGCTTGGCTCCCTGCCGGGGATGGGGCGGGGGGGGGGTGGGGGGGTGGGTGGGAGTGCTGCAGAAGAGGACACAGCCTAGGAGCAGGTAGGTTTCCTGCTTCTCGGGGTAGAGACCGTAAAGGGTGGTTGGTGGTGGTCGGTACAGCATGGTTTGGAGGGTCGGAAGTAATCGTGGGGGGTCGGAGAGAGATCGGGGGCAGATATGGGGGGTTGGGGGGAATCATGATCGCTGGGGGGACGGTGATCGCACGGGGGGGGCGGTTCGGTTGATGATCGTGGGGGAATTTGATCGTGGGGGGACGATCACTGGGGGGGTGGTCGGTGATCGCGGGCGGTAGATCGATCGCGAGGTGGGGGGCTGGAGTCCGATAGCAGAGAGGGAAGCAGGTTAGCTTGGGGGTCTAGGGGGGAAGCACTCCTGCTCCTCCTGACCCACAAGCAGTGCTGAAATGCACTTGCCTCTTCCACTCAGTAGTCCTCCCCTCCCTTTAGCTGCCAGCTTCGGGTTTGAGATTTTTAACATTTTAACATCTCATTTGATCCAAATCCACCCTCTATGTGTCTGAACTGTAGCAACTAGAAGTGGGTGGCAGTGGGGGGCAGTGGGGGGAAAGGAGAGTGAGATAAAGGAGAAGGGAGAACAGAAATCTAAGGAGCATCAGCTGATTGATCATTACAGCCAGAAATCATCTAGTGAAACCGTCTGATAGTTCAAGTAATTGAAAGGAAGAAAGAACTTGGATTCCTATACAGCCTTTCACAACCTCAGGATGTCCCAAAGCGCTTTACAGCCAATGAAGTACTTTTGAAGTGTAGTCACTGTTGTAATGTAGGGAAATATGGCAGCCAATCTGTGCACAGCAAGCTCCCACAAACAGCAACGAGATAATGGCCAGATCATCTTTATTAAACGGTACCACCGACAGTGCAGCACTCCTTCAGTACGACACTAGAGTGTCACCCTGGATCTTGTGCTCAAGTCTCTGGAGTAGAACCTACAGCCTTCTGACCCACAGTCGAGAGTGCTGTCACTAAGCCGCGGCTGTCACCAGAGTCTTGAGTCCAGTTGAATCTGGACTCTTCCCCAAACATTTGTGAATTCATTTCTTGTCGATCTGTCTGACACGCCATTTCTTTTGCCTCTGCTTTATGGGTTCAGCAGTTGGCAGTGGACTTGTCAGATGGTCCTAGGCATTCCGCCTTTGGTGGGGAGGGGCAGCGGGCTGATATTGCCTGCCTCGTGCAGTTTAAGGTGCGAGTCTTTCTAGTTAATTGCGCACTGACAATGCTGACAGTTATGTGGAAAACCGGAATCCAGACATTCCACCCTCCCCGACAGAGCAGGCTTTGAAAGTTCAAAACACCAGAAAAGAATGAAAGACTTACATTTATATAGCGCCTTTCACAACCTCAAGACGTCCCAAAGCGTTTTACAGCCAATTAAGTACTTAAGAAATTGTAGTGACTGATGTATTGTAGGAAACGCAGCAGCCAATTTGCGCACAGCAAGGTCCCACAAACAGCAATGAGATTCTGACCAGATAATCTGTTGTTTTATTGATGTTGGTTGAGGGATAAATATTGGCCAGGACACCAGAGAGAACTCCGCTGCTCTTCTTTGAACTCGTGCCGTGGGAGCCACCTCAGAGAAGAATAAATGATTGTTTTTCCAAAAGATATCACTTTCCTTGCAGTTCATAGAGGTGGTACCATGCCTACCCATGAACTGTTGTAAATGAAAACAATTAATATTGCAACACTTGCCTCACAAGAACCACATAAAAACTTGTGTTTGTGTGTACCCACCATACGTAACTAAGAGACACCAAATATTGTGTGCTTTCCCTGCACTGCAGATTTTAATATGCTGTTGTGTTGTGGGCAGTCAAATAATATATCATCTAATATCAATACAATATATTAAATATTTGATATGTCCTGTCACCCCATTAATCAACCAGTAAACTGATTGCTGCTCCCAATTAATCGTTTTGAAAAAAAAAATCTGTATTTGTTGCACATCTCGTAAAAGCTGCAGCTGCAGATTAAAAAAATATTCGTTCTTTCTTGCATCTCCCCTGAGGCTGATGGACTTCTCCTTTCAAAGTAGGACATTTCTATCAGATGGCATTAACCATAAAATCCCCCCATTTCAAGTCTATGATATCCTGAAGGACAACAGCTCATTTCATTTCTTATCGGGAAATCAGGCATATCACTCATATTTCCTGAATCAAATGACATTTGCAGAAAATTGATTTGAGCCAAAAATGAGGTTTCCTATCCACAGACTCCAATTAGTTCAAAAGTGGTTTCTGATGAAAATTTCTGAAATGGACAGAGCTCAAAGAAATGCTTCTTTTTTTCCTTTCCCTCCGCACTGGCTGCAGTCTGGAAGCCCTATCAAACAGTATAAATCTTTAATTTTACTGATCAGCATTGCTGCTGAAATACTTTCAGATCTTTTCCACCCTCCGCTTTTCATCCCGTCAGCCCAAGTATTCCGGGGGGAATGCACTCAATCATTTGCTCCCTAAGTACGTAAAATTAGCTGCTTATCTGTTGATCTTCGTACATGATCCTTTAAAAATCCTTTCTGTGTGTCCAAGGCCACATCTTTCAGAGGAACGGCGAAGCAGACCGAGACTCCTTACCCGTACACATGGGGCCAATGCCTAATTAAATTGCTCTCAAAGGCAATAAAGGATGAGCTTCCTTCTTTTCTGTTTCCCTTGTCACGCATTTAATTCAGCGGAGATTTGTGGAACCCTTTTTGTCTTTTCAAAACCACCTTTAATCTGTTTATTCCGTGAGGGCACCTTATTTCAAAAATAAACCTAAACAAACACGGGTAGAAGCACTTTCATTTTTATTGCTGGCTGCATTACTTCGATTTTTTTTTTCCCTAACAGCTGAACTGCATCTTTTTTTTTCCAGAAGTGTTCCTCAATGCATCTCGTGTCTTTTTTTTTCCACAGATTAATGAGCGAGGCCTGGGAAATTAGGATGAGTTCTGCCTGTTAATGCAGCTTCAGAAAGGTACTGAGTGACTATTGCTCACCATCACTGCTGGCTGGTATTGATTGCTCTTGGGTCACCTGGGACCTGCTTCCTACTGTTGACTTTGTGCCTCTCCTGGAGTTCTGAGGGTCTACAGAACAACAGGGACCAGTAGCAAATCTCAAACAAGGTCTATGAAAAGCCTATCAATTAGGCTTTGAAGGTCATAGAAAAGTTTTTTTTTTCCCCCTCCTGCAGCATCCAGCGCTCACCCCCCTCCAAAACCAAAACACATCTGAAGACACCATTCAATTAAATATCTTCCAGCTCCAGCTGGTTCCTATGTGAAAGGTCACGGGAGACAGGGAGTCTGCGAAACAGAGAGACTACCATTTCTAATGATACCCATTGGTCAATCACTTCCTAAACCGTGACAGATGCCCCAGAGCATCATTGTGGTCGAGAGGAATCGATCTGCTAAAAAATTATAATGATAACCTGAAGATATAATGTCAGACAGCACTGTCCCTAATGGTTGACATTCAAGCAGGTAGCACCACGGAGGCACGGTGAATTATAAAGCCTCTTGCTGGCAGGGATGATGTCGCCTGATCATTGTGCAGCTAATGGGGGCACTCATGTCTCAATACAATGATATAAATTATGTCACTTTATGTCAAATGCTGTAAAATTACAGATTGTCGTCTGAACACTGTTACCTCTACAGAAAAGCTGTGCATGGAGTGGGCCGAGAGTGCTAAATGTAAATATATGCCTTTTGGGTGATATAACGGCGCGTATAATTGAGGGAGCAGGATAAAAGAGATAACTATCATGCCCTGCTTATGATCTTTACCTTCCCCGCTGAGGGCTAAACTCCATTGCAATTTGCCTCAAAGCAGTTTAGATTGTAGTGGCCGTACATCAAGGCTTGTTACACTGTCCACCATTCTCAGGCGTGCATCATACTCTATCTTTGTTTATGACTCAACGTGATTTATGTCTATGCAACATATGGATTTTGGCACTACTCACGAGGCTGCTTACTAACAAGTGGATGAAATTTCAAGGTCCGGCCTTATGCGATGTCCCATTCTGCAGGGGAATAAATGATGAGGCAGAGTTAAAATGAATGACTTCCAAATTCAATTTTCCTGCCAATTAGGAATCAATTATGGATTTTGGTGATAGGGACATGCTCGAATTTAACAAATCAATACAATTTTCAGGACATGGTAATAGTTTTATTAATTAATTGGATAATTACTGTTTGTAAGGATGTATTGATTAAATACGTGAATGTTCTATGACTTGTAGACAACTAAGTTAAAAAGTCTCAAGTCCATTCAGCCCATTCTGCCTATGCTGGCTCTTTGGAAGAGCTATCCAATTAGTCCAATTACCTTGCGCTATCCCTGTAGCCCTGCAAATGTTTGTTTTCAAGTATATATCCAATTAGCTTTTGAAAGTTATTATCAACTCATCTTCTACCGTCCTTTCAGGCAGTCTAGATCATAACAACTTGCTACGTAAAATTTTTCTCCTCATCTCCCCTCTGGTTCTTTTGCCAATTATCTTAAATCTGTGTCCTCTGGTTACCGACCCTCCTGCCACTGGAAACAGTTTCACCTTATTTACTCTATCAAAACCTTTCGTAATTTTGAACAACTCCAGTAAATCTCCTCTTAACTTTCTCTGCTCTAAGGAGAACAATTCCAGCTTCTCTATTCTCTCCACATAACTGAAGACCCTCACCCCTGGTACCATTCTAGTAAATATCGTCAGCACCCTCTCTGGGCCTTGACATTCTTGCTAACCTGTGGTACCCAGAATTGGACATGATAATCCAGATGAGGCCTAACCAGCGATTTATGAAAGTTTACCATAACTTCCTTGGTTTCACAATCTATGCCTCTATTTATAAAGCCAAGGATCCCAAAGTTTTCTTAACAGCCTTCCCAACTTGTCCTGCTACCGTCAAAGATTTCTGTGAGTATAACCACACTCCTGCACCCAATTAAAAATTGCTCTATTTAGCTATTATATTGCCTCTCCTAATTCTTCCTTCCAAAATGAATCACTTCACACTTCTCTGCGCTTAATTTTTGCTGTCATGGTCAGTGAACAGTATCTGCCCCCGAGACATTGATCAGTATCTGCCGCCTGGTCAGTAAACAGTATCTGCCCCCTGGTCAGTGAAAAATATCTGTCGCCTTGTCAGTGAAGAGTATCTGCCCCCTGGTCAGTGAAATGTATATTCCCCCTGGTCAGTGGCCAATATCAGCCCACATGTCAGTGAACAGTATCTGCCTCCTGGTCAGTGATCAATATCTGCCCGCTGGTCAGTGAACAGTATCTGCCCCCCTGGTCAATGAACAGCATCTGCCTCCTGGTCAGTAATCAGTATCTGCCCCCTGGTCAGTGAACAGTATCTGCCCCCCTGGTCAGTGAAGAGTATCTGCCCCCCTGGTCAGTGATCAGTATCTGCCCCCCTGGTCAGTGAACAGTATCTGCCCCCTGGTCAATGAACAGTTACTGCCCCCTGGTCAGTGAACAGTATCTGCCCCCACTGGTCAGTAAACAGTATCTGCCCCCTGGCCAGTGAATAGTATCTGCCCCCTGGCCAGTGAACAGTATCTGCCCCCTGGTCAGTGAAAGGTATCTGCCACCTGGTCAGTGAAAAGTATCTGCCACATGGCCAGTGAACAATATCTGCCCCCGGTCAGTGAAAATTATTTACTCTCTGGCCAGTGAACAGTTTCTGCCTTCTGGTCAGTGAAAAGTATCTGCCCCCTGGCCAGTGAAGAGTATCTGCCCCACTGCTCAGTGAACAGTATCTGCCCCACTGGTCAGTGAACAATATCTGCCCCCTGGCCAGTAAACAGTATCTGCCCCCCCGGTAAGTGAATAGTATCTGCCCACACTGGTTAGTGAATAGTATCTGTCCCCCTGGTCAGTGAACAGTATCTGCCCCCCTGGTTAGTGATCAGTATCTGCCCCCTGGTCAATGAACAATATCTGCCCCCTGGGCAGTAAAATGCAATGGCCCCTGGTCAGTGAAAAATATCTGCCACATTGTCAGTGAACAATATCTGCACTCCTGGTAAATGATCAGTATATGCACCACAGGTCAGTGAACAGTATCTGCCCCCGGGTCAGTGAACAGTATCTGCCCCCTGGTCAGTGAAGAGTATCTGGCCCCCCGGTCAGTGAACAATATCTGCCCCCCTGGTTAGTGATCAGTATCTGTCCCCTGGTCAAGGAACAGTATCTGCCCCTGGTCAGTGAACAGTATCTGCCCCCTGGTCAATGAACAGTATCTGCCCCCGGTCAATGATCACCATCTGCCCCCCTGGTCAGTGAAATGTATCTGCCCCCTGGTCAGTGAACAGTATCTGCCACCTGGTCAGTGAAAAGTATCTGGCCCCCTGGTCAGTGAACAGTATCTGCCCCCTGGTCAGTGAACAGTATCTGCCCCCTGGTCAGTGAACAGTATCTGCCACCTGGTCAGTGAACTGTATCTGCCCCCTGGTCAGTGAACAATATCTGCCCCCCTGGTCAGTGATCAATATCTGCCCCCTGGTCATTGATCAGTACCTGACCCCTGGGCAGTAAGCAATATCTGCCCCCCCTCCCATCAGTGAACAGTATCTGCCCCCCTGGTCAGTCATTAATATCTGCCCCCTGGTCAGTGAATAGTATCTGCCCCCTGGTCAGTGAATTTGCTCTGCCCCCTGGTCGGTGAACAGTATCTGCCCCCGGTAAATGATCAGTATCTGCACCCCTCGGTCAGTGAACAGTATCTGCACCCCTGGTCAGTGAACTATATCTGCCTCCTGGTCAGTGAACAGTATCTGCCCCACTGGTCAGTGAACAATATCTGCCCCCTGGCCAGTAAACAGTATCTGCCCCCCCGGTAAGTGAATAGTATCTGCCCACACTGGTTAGTGAATAGTATCTGTCCCCCTGGTCAGTGAACAGTATCTGCCCCCCTGGTTAGTGATCAGTATCTGCCCCCTGGTCAATGAACAATATCTGCCCCCTGGGCAGTAAAATGCAATGGCCCCTGGTCAGTGAAAAATATCTGCCACATTGTCAGTGAACAATATCTGCACTCCTGGTAAATGATCAGTATATGCACCCCAGGTCAGTGAACAGTATCTGCCCCCGGGTCAGTGAACAGTATCTGCCCCCTGGTCAGTGAAGAGTATCTGGCCCCCCGGTCAGTGAACAATATCTGCCCCCCTGGTTAGTGATCAGTATCTGCCCCCTGGTCAAGGAACAGTATCTGCCCCTGGTCAGTGAACAGTATCTGCCCCCTGGTCAATGAACAGTATCTGCCCCCGGTCAATGATCACCATCTGCCCCCCTGGTCAGTGAAATGTATCTGCCCCCTGATCAGTGAACAGTATCTGCCACCTGGTCAGTGAAAAGTATCTGGCCCCCTGGTCAGTGAACAGTATCTGCCCCCTGGTCAGTGAACAGTATCTGCCCCCTGGTCAGTGAACAGTATCTGCCACCTGGTCAGTGAACTGTATCTGGCCCCTGGTCAGTGAACAATATCTGCCCCCCTGGTCAGTGATCAATATCTGCCCCCTGGTCATTGATCAGTACCTGACCCCTGGGCAGTAAGCAATATCTGCCCCCCCTCCCATCAGTGAACAGTATCTGCCCCCCTGGTCAGTGAACAATATCTGCCCCCCTGGTCAGTGATCAATATCTGTCCCCTGGTCAGTAAATAGTATCTGCCCCTTGGTCAGTAAACAATATCTGCCCCCCTGGTCAGTAAACAGTATGTGCCCTGTGGTCAGTAAACACTATCTGCCCCCTGGTCAGTGATTAATATCTGCCCCCTGGTCAGTAAACAGTATCTGCCTCCCTGGTCAGTAAACAGTATCTGCCCCCATGGTCAGTAAACACTATCTGCCCCCCTGGTCAGTCATTAATATCTGCCCCCTGGTCAGTGAATAGTATCTGCCCCCTGGTCAGTGAATTTGCTCTGCCCCCTGGTCTGTGAACAGTATCTGCCCCCGGTAAATGATCAGTATCTGCACCCCTCGGTCAGTGAACAGTATCTGCCCCCCTGGTCAGTGAACTATATCTGCCTCCTGGTCAGTGAACAGTATCTGCCCCACTGGTCAGTGAACAATATCTGCCCCCTGGCCAGTAAACAGTATCTGCCCCCCCGGTAAGTGAATAGTATCTGCCCACACTGGTTAGTGAATAGTATCTGTCCCCCTGGTCAGTGAACAGTATCTGCCCCCCTGGTTAGTGATCAGTATCTGCCCCCTGGTCAATGAACAATATCTGCCCCCTGGGCAGTAAAATGCAATGGCCCCTGGTCAGTGAAAAATATCTGCCACATTGTCAGTGAACAATATCTGCACTCCTGGTAAATGATCAGTATATGCACCCCAGGTCAGTGAACAGTATCTGCCCCCGGGTCAGTGAACAGTATCTGCCCCCTGGTCAGTGAAGAGTATCTGGCCCCCCGGTCAGTGAACAATATCTGCCCCCCTGGTTAGTGATCAGTATCTGCCCCCTGGTCAAGGAACAGTATCTGCCCCTGGTCAGTGAACAGTATCTGCCCCCTGGTCAATGAACAGTATCTGCCCCCGGTCAATGATCACCATCTGCCCCCCTGGTCAGTGAAATGTATCTGCCCCCTGATCAGTGAAC